>NW_023505288.1:0-8000 GCF_004664715.2 Peromyscus leucopus | reverse complement strand
ATTTTATTTTTATTCCTTTTTTTCAGACAAGGTACCATTATGTACAGCATCTTCAAGGTCTAAAATGTGGAGTTTATTAATTATTTTCCATGGGAAGAATTTGAAAACAGGAAAAGTTGCAAGAGAGAAAAAAAAAGCAAATATCAAGAATTTTCAGAAGGTTCTAGAATGAAGGAGGAAAGGGAGAATGAGTGAAGAAAGGTGAAAGAAGGGTATTTTGGGTGTGTAAGAATCAAAGACAGGCTCCCTGCTCCCCGTCCCTCCATTCCAGAGACAGACACATCTCCTTGTGTGGAGCCAGACTCCTCCCTGATATGTGGTGGTGAAGGTAGGAGTGGATGGATTGGGCTGTACTGGCTGCCTGGTCACCAGGACACCTTCAGCTCTTTCAGAATGGATGCTGTTGCCATCAGTAACCCCTTCACTGACCTCAACTATATGGTCTATATGTTCCTGTATGATTCCCCCTACAGCAAGATCCACAGCACAGTCAAGGCTGCGAACAGGATCCTTGCCATCAACAGGAAGACCATCCCCGTCTTCTAGGAGTGAGATACCACCAACGTCAGATAGGGTAATGGTGGCATCTTCACCACCACAGAGAAGGCCAAGGTCCACTTCAAGGGGTAGAGCCAAAAGGTCATCGTCTGTGCCCCCTCTGCCGATGGATGCCCCATGTTTGTGATGGATGTGTGACAAGAGGCGTGGCAGATCACTCACTCACTCAAGATTATCAGCATTGCCTCCTGCCCTACCAACAATTTAGCAACCCCCCCCCCCACCAAGGTCGTTCTTGACTTCGGCATCAGGAGGGACTCATGACCCTAGACCTTGAGATCACTGCCACCCCAGAAGTGACCCTCTGGGAAGCTGTGGCATGATGGCTCTGGGGCTACATCCACTGACTCTGTGCAAGCTGTGGGCACTGCCATCCAAGATCTGAACAGGAAGCTCACTGGCATGGCCTTCCATGTTCCTGTCCCCAATGTGTCCGTGATGGATATGACGTGCCGTGTAGAGAAAGCCGTTAAAGATGAAGATATCAAGGTGGTGAAACAGAGGGCCCACTAAAGGGCATCCTGGGCTACAGTGAGGACCAGCTTGTCTCCTTTGTCTCCTATGAGTGATTCCTACTCTTCCAAGGCCTTTGTTTCTGGGGCTGGTATTGCTCTCCACGACGTTTTAAAGTTCATTTCCTGATAATGGCAGTGAATATGGCTACGGCAACAGGGTGATGGACCTCATGGCCCACATGATTTCCAAGGAGCAAGAAGTCCTGGGCCACCCTGTCCCAACTCAGCCCCTAACACACTGAGCATCCCCCTCACAGTGTCCATCCCAGATTTCCAGGAGAAGGGGGGGGGCTTAGGGAGCCATCAATAAACTTCACCGCCCTTCCCCCACCCCCACAAAAGAATCAAGAGGTGTGAATGAGGAAGGTAGGGGATTTGTAGATTTGTGGGAGGTTGCAAGGAAAGTTTTTAAAGGAGCGAAAACTCACAACTGATCGAAATCAGTCACTACATGAAATATCTAAAGCATGTACAAGTTCCGACATTTGTTTCCAACGCGCCTGAGTACATTTGGCTGTATAGACATGCACTGCTTCAGGGAAGGGCTGCTCCAGCTGTTGGAGTGCTGCTGGCTGCAGCTCTCTTGGCAGCGAGGCCCTTGCAGAATTCCCTCCGTGGAGGTGGGGCGATAAAGCCCCAGCCATTTTGGCCATCACAGGACCACACGACTGCTATTGCAGCCCTGTGGCTCCCTAACGTGCCAGGGTCCACTTGACTTCTCCCCCTGCCCTCTCCTGTTCCTCCCAGGAGGGTTTGTCCAAGGGCACTCCTAAACACATCCCCTTTCTAAACTGCTTCAGAGTCTGCTTCCTGGGATGCCAAACTGCAAGAGCACTTGACTGAAAAAATAGAACCCAAATCAGAGAACTCCAGGGAGAAGGACCATTGCCAAGAGATGTGCTAACGTTTTAGCTGAAGTCATTCCACAGTTTTATTTTGAATGGCTTTTCCTTAGCATGCCATGGTGGTTCACATTTTCTTTCATATAGAGGCTTGGCATTTCTCCATTCTCTCTCTCAAAGGAGTCATATTGTGAAAACAGAAGGCAATAAGGTAGGCAAGACTGTTTCTTCACTCCTCCACCATTTAGGAAACCTACTATTTCTCAGTTGGCTTAGTCATGGAGAGGAAACAAACTAGGAGCTGTTGGTAGTGGTAGTGTTCCGAATACTCAACCAAAAGAAGCTTCTAAGGTGGTCTGATTATGAGAACTGTCCTTGGAGGTCCCAAGGAAATTGCCTCCATTAGTCAGGCCTGGGTATTTAAACTGCGCTCAAACCCCAGGCTGGAATATAGTTACAGCAATCTTGTAGATGAGCAAAGAGACACCTCCATTCTGTTTTCCCCTGCAGCTCCAGACAGTGGCAGGACTGTGTCCCTAGCTCGTCCTCTTCTTAAAAACACCCTACAGCCAAGGAGGGTGTGTGTGTGTGTGTGCCTGTGTCCTGTGTGTGTGTGTGTGTGTGTGTGTGTGTGTGTGTCTGTCTGTCCTATGTCTGTCTGTCTGTCTGTCTGTCTGTCTGTCTTCTCTCTCTCTCTCTCTCTCTCTCTCTCTCTCTCTCTCTCTCTCTGTGCATGTGTGTGCTTCTGACAGATTTCATTGCCATCAACTTTGATCGCTAGGAAATACTTCCTCATGCCTTTGTTCTGGTTTTTCTAGGATCTCTGTGTAGCTGGGAGCCAGGTAGGGACAGAAGGGACTCTTATCTTCACTGTGGAAGAAGAACCACCCTCACACTTTAGGCCAGAAACTTACAGACTACATACACCCCACCCTGTCTTTCTTTTCTGCAGGCCTGCGAATGAGCAAGGTTCAAAGTACTCTCCCACTAAACTGTTCTGCAGTCCTGTTCCCCTTCTCCGTGTATTGGGGACTGAACACATGTGCTTTACACTGAAACCATAGCCAGCCAGGTGCTTGTTTGTTTTTATATTTAAAATGGAGTATCTGGATAATAATGACTTATGAAGAAAAAAAATCACCCCCCAACAGTGTCTGCAGGCGATTGCTTCTAGAATTACTCTCTATATATCCTAATCCACAGATGTGCAATCCCTTGCATTCAAATGGCATAACCTTTGCATATAAAACGGAATCCTTCCATAGACTTTAAATCAGCCAAAGCTTGCTATAACAGTTAATGCCAGGCAAATAAGTATTACATTCTTTAAGGAATATGGGGGGCTGTTCACATACAGTGCAGATACAAACCCCGATATTTGCTGGGGTGAGGGGGTGGGGTGGTAGTGGTGGTGGCCACAGCCGCAGCACTCAGGAGGAAGAGGCAGATGGCTCTTTGTAAGTTTGAGGCCAGCCTGGTCTACAGCGTGACTTCCAGAACAGTCAGAGCTGTTACACAGAGAAACCTTGTCTCAAAAACAAAACAAACAATAACACCCCCCCCCAAAAAAAAACCCCATTATTTTCGAATTGTGGTTAGTTGAATGCCCGATGTAGACACTGCGGAAGTAGAGGGCCACCTAAAATTGACTTAGGCCTTTTCTTTTGGAGACAGTCATTAGAAGTAATTGCCTTCGGAGCCACTATAATATTTTAAATCTCTTATATTTCAGTAATTACTTCAGCCTTGCTTGTCAATTTGGGGATACGGTGGTCTGTCTCTTAAAGGAACGGTTCCTATTTGCGGGGAAAAGACACACAAGATGGAAATGGTAGTAGCTTCTGGAGGAAACACGTTTCCTGGGGGCTTCCACCCCAGGCTTTCTCCAGGGAGTCCCAGTTTCCACAAGTGTTGAATGGGGCGAGCAGATCAGATAGGGCGCCTAGAAGGAACCTGGGACGGTGCCTGGTACAGAGCATTGCACAAATACCGACTCTGTGAAGAGATGCCCAAACCACTGACAGCCCCAGGGCCCGTTAAAACTCCTTTCCTTTCTATTACTCCCTCGGCGCTGGGGAATCACAGAAAAGGCTTTCCTATGCTCTTCCTTTCATCCTCTCCAAGATAAGGAAGTGGCCTTCTTTGTTCCTTGGATTCCGAAGCTCGTGTCACCCGGGCAGCCCAGTCCCTGGCCTGCTGGCGTCTGGGGGTGGGGGCGAGGGCTGCTGCTGGCTTCTGCGGCGCAGCGCAGCGGGAGGCACCGGAGGCGATGGGAGGCGGGCACAGTCAACCCAAGGGTGGAGAAGGGGGAAGGCGACCGGCGCGCGTTCCCGGGCTCGTGACCGCCGGCGGCCCGGGAATCCGCGCCCACACACTCTTGCAGAGATGGCAGGCGGCGACAGCCGGCGCGTCGTGGCACCCTCCACTGCTGCTGCTGCTGCTGCTGCTGCTGGCGGCTGTCTTGTCTCTGACAGCCGGGACCCAGAGTCCCGACACCCATCCCTGGACGGAGGAGAAGGTGAGGGGCCGCTTCAGCATGCCGTACTTGAGTGGCTCTTGGAGGGTGCCAAGACCCGGGACTGGGCCATCTCTTCCTGCACTATGGGGAGGGTGGGGGTCAGGGATGCTGTCCCCTGCCTAGGGTCCAGTCCCCACCGGCACCTGGGAGCTAGCGCTCTTTCCAACCCCCAGAGCAGGTCTCGGGCTGCGCTGGAGACGCTGGGGCTGGGTGATGTCACCCGCCTCCCTTTGGCAGCGCTCTGAGGGGGTGCTGATAGCATAGGAAGTGTGTCTAGCCGGCTGTGCAAGAACAGGGCGTGGGGGCGCCACCACCCCTCGAGACCTGGAGGCCAGCGATCCCTGCGCTCGCTCGCCGAGCTCCTGGTGCCTTGACTAGTGAGGGGTGTGCCGCGAATCCCCAACTACTGCATTCATGGATGCTCCGTGGGATGGACTTTCCTTGTGGACTCAGCACCAACGTAGTGTTAGATATTTAAATTTAAAAGAGGCGCATGGTGTTTTCGGATAAATGGATGGAGTTGTGGAAATCTCATTTAAGGGATTCAGAATACAAATGATTTGCCAAGTCTCCTCTGTGTGTAGAAAATAGATTCACAATTACTTCCTTTTCTTGCTCAACAGTTTTGAAGTCATGAAATTGCTAAGGCTGTGCCAATGTTGATGGTTTGGGAGTGAAATGGGATGCCTTTAAAGAAACCATGAGCGCAGCAGTCTAGGGATAGAAACTTTCGACAACATTACTTAAATGACTGTTTTAAAAGCGCTCAGTGTTTCTGAACGTCTGAAATGTTCACTCCAGTTAGTCTCATGCACATGTATATGAATGGTCCACTTCAGGTGAGCTCGGGCTTAGCCAGCTTCCTTCAGGACTCCCAACAGACCCCATTTACACCAGTCACTCCAGGATGAGCAAAAAACAATTTCCCACAGAGGCTCCAAAGGCTGCCCAGCAATTGAGCAAAATCCTCTTCTTCAGCCGTTTTGGAGTACTTGGGAGGTCAAGCATTGGGAAGGGGATATTAAAACCAGAATATGGCATCAGGCCAAATGTGTCTTTAAGACAGATTAAATGGGTTAGAAGGAGCCGAGCCACACCAGGGTCTGTCTGTGGACACGAGTAGTAGCCTGGGTGTTTCTAGGTGGGAGACTCTTCTGTGATTCTTAAAATATTTTGAACTAATGAGAGTTGAACTTTTGAGAAATGTCTCTTGAAATGTGAATTTCCATTTCCTTTATTTTGAGAAGCTTCTAGGGACGGTTTCACTGGGAAAGTAAACACTCGAAAGACACAAGTGACAGTCAGCCATGACATTTCTCGGTTAATAGCTCCTCCTGCTCCTGTTCATAAAGTCTTCCGGGCAGCCAGCCACACTCCGTAGCGTGGGAGATGAGTCAGGCCACACTAGAATACATGCCTTCCTGCCTTTTATGACAGTCGACTGTTTTAATCAGGTGAGGTGTGCTCTTGGTGCACAGGTCTGCTAACAGGAGACCTGTGATAAGGAAAGCATCCGTTTCAAAATCCATTGCCTTTGTTTGGAAATAAAGGTGTGTCTCTTTTAGTGGCATCTAATGGGCAAAGCAGATCAACCTAGTTTATGGCTGGGTTAGAATCATGATTTAATGATTTGAAGCCTGGAAACCTTCCATAGAGACATTATAAATGATTACACCCAGCTGGGCCATATGTGTATGTATGTGTATTAAAGGGTATTGAGGTACCCTAACCTACCTCTCTGGGCCAAGTGGACCCAAGTGGCATTCTGAATCCGGAAGCACATTTGGGCATCTTTTCTTCTCCCACCTAGACTCCAGTTCTGGACTCCCTCCTCCAGTTTTAAAGTCATCTTGATGCCGAAGGCTGATGCATATCTAGAAGGACTGTTCCTGTTCCACCCCTCCCCCACGCCCAGCCCTGTTTTAATATCAACTCCAGACCCATTTTTTTGGCTTAGTTGTCAAAAAGATAATCTCATCGAATCAGTTCTCCTTCAGACGGGAACTGGCTATTGAAGGGCTTCCTATGTTTTAAAAGGAACGTTAGGTTCAAGGAGCTAAGCCGTGGCGCTTCCCTTGAAGTGTCCCTAGTTGTGAACGTAACACACGCTCATACTAGAAAACTTCAAAAATACAAGAAAAAGTATTCTAAAAAGAAAACAAACATCACCCACAATCTCATTCTTTAGATAATTCCTTTTAATCTTTTGGGTGTTTTATTGCCCCTTTATGTATGTACACACACACACACACACACACACACACACACACACACAGATACATTTATAGAGATGAGTAACAATGTTACATTTCAGGTTGTTATAAGGATTGAATGAATATGCTATACAACAGCACAGTGGCTAGCTTACCTTAAAGCTCAACACATTTTAATTGTTTTAAAATAAGTATACCTAAGTATTTTGCTGCAGAGTTCCTAATTGTACACACGGCTTAATATGATTAATAGCATGTCCTGAATCTTGCGGTAAGCTGATAAAATTCGAGGAAAGCATAACTTGATGATGGCGAAACCATCCTCAGTTGATAATTTATTTCTTTGCCTTGAACGCTGAGGTTGCTTGCAAATCTCTGTCAAATCAAGCTGAGATGCAATGTATTTTAACTGGGAGAATCGTCCTGTATTTTGACAAAGGTGAGGCAGGAACATTCAAGCCATGTTAGAGGTGGAGAGGTAAAGGTTTTGAAGTACCCAGAGTAGGCTCTCGAAAACCATGAACCGCTCGCTGCAACATTTCCCATGCTTCTGCTTCTGCACCACATCTTATTCTAAAAGGAGTTCCCCTTCTCCATGGCTCTAAGCTCTTTTACCCATCCACCTTTCCATCTGTGTGACTTTTCTGGAAGCAGGAGACTTCAAGGCAGGGACAGAGAGGTCAGTGAGGACCTGGGTGTTAGCAGATGAGAAAAACAAACAACTGTCGTCTTGGAGTCTCTACTGTCCGGTGGATAAGGACTGTGGTGTCCGTTTTACACACTAGGAAACTTTTCTTAGTAATAACGACTAAAGGAGGAGCTGGGACTGGTCCCTCGGTTGTTGTAGTTCCCTCTCTGTTCTGATTTTAAGAACACTGGACAAAAAGGCAGTATCTTGGTCAGTGTCCAACTCCTTTCCTTTCCTTCTGCATTTTCACCATCTGTGGCTCCCACACACATTTCCTAAGTGCTGGCTGAACTTACAGGTAGCAAAAGTTTAATCTGAAGACTGTCTGGAATGCTCATAAAAGCAGAAGCCTGAATTGGCTGTACTTTGGTAACGATCTCCTTCACATTCAGTGTTTTAAAACTTTCATTCCCTCCTCGAGCTAGGCCACCTCTCCAAATTATGTAACGAAACCCTCTGGCCTGGGACCGTGTGATTAGACAGGAGATGTTTCTGGCTATCGGCTTCACAGTTTTGTTTTCAGCTGAAAGACTCTTGTCACCTAGAGCAGACTTCATTGTCCTTTCTGCCTGGATGAAAAGACAAGGCCAGGGCTGTAACAGAGCCTGGCCCCTCTGAGAATGTTGGCACCAACAGAAACTGCCAAAGTACCTTTCCATTGAAATA
>NW_023505287.1:0-2832 GCF_004664715.2 Peromyscus leucopus | reverse complement strand
TTGCCATAAGGACCATTTTAGCCCTAGTCCACTTATTAAATGGAGCTGTTCACTGTTCAAAGTTGATTACCATGTAAGTGAAGGTCCTGCGAAGGTCCACTGTGCTCCTCCCACTGGCCAAGGCAGGCAGATGTAGACATGAGCTAATTGAATACAAACCTTTGCACTAATTGAATCCAGAGCCTTTGCACTGGCTCCAGCCACTTTATCCCCTACCACCCACCAAGCAATGACTGACATCTTCCCATGGTGGTTCAAGGGAACCTGTCTTTTCCTAAGGGATTAGCTCTCAGTCATCCTCAGAACTAACTGGCCCTGCTGACAGACAGTTGCCTACTCAAAGATCCTCTGTTCCCCTTAACGACTATTTTACATTTTGTGGATGTCTTCTTATGATAAAGCCTTTCTGTTACCCCTCCATATTCTGAGTTGACTTTTGAGGAACATCTTGGGTGTGTACCCTCATTCCTTTACACCGTATTGTTTCAGCCTAGTTTAATGTAATTAGTGGAATGTATTCATTTATCTTGCCTCCTTCCAGCATTCTCTGCTTTAGGACAATGGGGTACCTCTGTGTATCAGGGGCCTTTTTCATACAGTTTTGATAAGTTACCAGCTTCACAACCTGGGAGGCAGAAGAGAAGGGAGCAGGAGAATGAGACAGAACTCAGGACAGTATGCCCTTGGGAAGAACTCAGCCATTCATTTCCCAGTGTGTGATTGATGATTTCTCTTCTATCCAGGCCCTTCCACCATACGAATGATGATTAAGATCCTTACTAGATTTCCTAACAATCACTTTCACCAAGAAAACATTAGCTCTTCAGAGGATCTATTGAAAGAGTTAGTGTGACTTTTACTTTGCCCCATTTGAAACAAAATCCTAGACATATTTTTTTTCCCTGAAAATAGTTCAGTCAGTGTAAAGCATGGCTTACATTTCAAAAACTACAACCCACTCTAGAGGGGTACCCTTATCTCCCAGTTTTAATAGAATAGGGCTGAGACTTCATGGGAAACCTTAGACCAAAAGCAGTGGCCATTTTATGCTGCCCCACTGTGTGCAGTTACTGTAGTGGACATTTATGCTGCCCCACTGTGTGCAGTTACTGTAGTGGACATTCATGCTGCCCACCTTGTGCAGTTTTGGTAGCAGCTTCTTATTGTGCACATATCCTAATGATAAAGTTAGGGAAGCAGGTGTGTGAAGACTGCACCCAAGGTCACAGAGCTAGGTGAGTGACAGAGCAGGGCTAGAAATCATACTTCTGGCATTAAGGTGTTCCCAGGAGAGCAGTGAATGGAAGCCAGGGGACCTGGATTGAATCCTGGCTCTGCCACTTACCATCTGTGAATTCTGTCAACACGTGTAACTCCATTGCACCTTAACTTTACCGTGAGTGAAATGTGGGTGGTAACATGTTTATTCACAGAATTGCCCTAAGATTCAGTTATAAAGTATTTAAAATTGTGCTTGGAACGTGCTAAGCACTCAGTAGATTATTAGAGACTGTTTTCAAATTACAGTAGAAGTGGCCCCATATCTTACAATTTAGCAACTAATAGTTTAATAAGTCTTTGTTTTTCTCTGTGGTGCTATATCAAGAATTAGATAATTTTGCAAAGGAGCCAGTTAACACATTCTAAACTCCTTAAGGGCTGGGTCTCTATGAACTTTAAAAGCCCAGAGGATTACTGGGTGAATGAAAAACACACAGTTAATACACATGAATAGAAATAAAAACTAAGTCACTACCTTCCCAAACTACTCTCCCAAGTTTATGGGAAATTTATACTTCACAACTTATTCCAATTTAAGAGTTAAAAATGTCCACAACAGCTTCCACAAAATATACACCCTTTATACTCTGTATCATATGTAAGAAACCCAATCTGTTGTCCAGTGTAGCCAACAGATTAAACAGAAATGATGTCTGCTTTCTGGTATAACAAGCCCTGTGGAGCTAGGTCTCGGAGGTAGCAGGTATATTTTTCTGGCTTGAGAAAGTTAGGTCTGCCTCTGTCGTTGCTTCTTGGACTTCTCTTTCATGGTCATGGTGTAGCCATTTCTTTTCTAGCTGTTGTTATGGTTAAGACAGCTGGAAGTAGTTTCATGAACCTTATTGGCCCTTGTCCTTTTATAGCAAGGGGGAAAGTTCCCAGGAATCTCCTGAGTTTTTTAAAGATCCTGATCCAAAATGTGCAGTATGTGGCAGTTCCTAATTGCAGGGGGTCCTGGAGAAAAGCAATGTATATATTTCCAAACTTTAAGAAAATCAGAAACAAGGGGAAGAAGTTGGAAATAGTTTTTGGTTCTCTCCAGTGTCTACCAAAATTCAATCAATTTTGACCCTCTAGTTAATGGAGGACTAGGAATCCAGGAAACTTTCTATAGTGGTGACTAAGATAAGTTGGTGACTGAAGGTAAAAATAAACATTCTCAGTCCCACTGCAACACCACCAACAACAAAATTGACAATTACAGTGGGAGGCTTGGAGAATGTACTACTCTCTATTTGTCTTCAGTAAGGAGGCTGGAAGTATGACTTAGATGGAGCTTGGGCAATGCCTGAAGAAAGGATGGAAGAGATCCAAGTTGGGGCATTATCAGTCACGAGTCTTCAACCTTGAAGTTGCTTCTGGGACTTCAGAAGAGGTTCTTGGGCCATTCTCACCAAAGGCAGACACACCTTTCCAAACTCATCCCTCAAGACAGGATCTGGTAGCAGTAGGAGAATAACCAGCCTTTCTGTGTGTCACAAATACAGCAGACTTACATAGCTAAATTGAATAAAAACACAATGAATCAAAGGGCAGCCTTCACACAACACA
>NW_023505286.1:20000-67000 GCF_004664715.2 Peromyscus leucopus | reverse complement strand
TGACTGGGAGTGTCTAGCAGTGTTATCAGCTGCAGAATATTTTTAATACCATATTTTATTTTATTTTCTGTGTGCAGCTCGCTCTACTTAACAGAGTGCAGACCCCTTTGCCAGCTCTGTTCTATGTCTCTTAAGGGAATATTTTTGTTAATTGCAAATATTTGATTGACAAACATAGGATGCAATTAGTAGTCGGGCACAGTAGGAATGTGCACTGAACTGGATCCCTGAACCCACAGATCTCAACTCGCTCAGCTTGATCTGAAATCGACTTGAGCATTTCAACCATATGTTTGCTTCAAACTTTCTCTTGCCTGTGAACATTGCTTATTTCCCCAAAGTAGCTGCTTCTCACCTTGCTTCACCCAGGGAGCTAATTCCTCCATGAGCAAGGAAGCAAATTCTTCACAAGTTTCATTCTGGTGGGGCTCTTTTACCATGGAGGTCAAAAATGAATGAGGACGAGATTACACATGCCAGCTTCCCTCTCCAAAGCCCTGGGTCAATGAAAGAATCTGACCTCCTTTGCATTTAGACATTTTATTTTTCTTAACTATTTAAAACCTGCCACCATCCCCTGATCTTTGCCAATTGGCTTCTATATGCTTCCAACAGAATGAGCTCTTGGCTTTGTCTCCCTGAAGTACAGGAAATAAAGTTCTGTATTTAAAATCCCAGTTACTACCTAAAATATTTTTATGCCATAAATCAATTGGAAAGACAGGAGTCTGGCCATCATTCTTTTATAACCCCTTCCTTCTCCAAGTATTAATTAAAAACACAGAATTTGAGAGGACATGGGCAACTGTCAGCCTTAAATATTGGCTTGCAAAAGTCTTAAGAAATTTTTAAGTGTTTTCCTAATAAGAAGTAAAACCCAGAAGGGTAAAAACTGAAAAGATTATATGGAGAAACTGGGTTTGGCTCTAAAAAACACCAATATTTTTTTTTTTTTTTTTTTTTTTTAGCAGACTGATGCAATCCACATGCTATTTGGGGGATGGGATGTATAATATGAGTTGCTTTCTCTAAAGGATAAGCAAAAATAGTCATCAGAGTCACATGTAAAGAGATAAGAAATCTCTCAAGGATGCAGGACAGCACACCACATGTTCAAGAGGTTCCTGCAAGTGCATGGCAAATGATGAGAGGCCTTCCACAAAGACAGGGAACCTGAAACCCAGGGAGATTCTAAATTAGTTCAAGGACACAGTGGAAGTGCTTGGTGATATGGAAATATAGGGCAGGAATCCTGACACGCAGTCGACGAAACCAAGATGCTGCAGTCTGTCAGTGTCCTGCCTTCAATTATGAAGCGCTGCTCATCTTGTCTGCCTCTAAACTGTTAAATTTCCTTAGGCAGCATTACTTGAGGTATGATGAAGAGCACAGAGCAGCAATTAGGAAACATAAAGAGGCAATCTCGTGTTCCCTTGTTTCTCTCCTTTTCTCCTTGGAATGATCTTTCCAAGCTCAGTGACCATGAAGAAGATGTGGCTGAATCTAGTGCCCAGGTGCCTCTGGCTTTTGCCCTTATTCAACACAGTGTCTAAACAGATCTCATCAGCTAAGACCCCCAAACCCAGGAAGCCTACCACTTGTGGTTGACAGAGCCTTCGAGGTGGAGGGAATGGAAAGAAGATTCACCATTCAGCAGATTAGCATCAGAGGCTAGAGCATTACCAACTGCTTTCAATAGCTGAGGGTGATTTCCAAAGCCTGCAATTTTTTTAATGGCTCAGATGGGTAATTTAGAAAGGGTCGGATGAGATACAAGAGAAATAAATACAAAAGAATAAATGACAGTAACTTCTCTGGTAGACATGAGGGATCTGGTCATAGAAAATAAACATTTGGTGTGTAGGTAGGGGTATCTGGCAGAAGACAATGGTGCACACTTTAGAAAATGATTACAGCTTGCATGGTATATTCGTTACGGAGCCATATGGTAGGAAATGAAACAGTGTACATGGTAGGACTTTACATCTTAAGGCATGTGTTCTCTCTGCTGTCATGGATTGTTGCTGGCTCCTGCAGAGTCAGCTTTCGTCTCAGAGTTGACCAGTTTGGTTTGTTAGTTTCTGGCCACTGCATGAACTCACATCTAAGGTAATGAAAGTCTGTGTATAGGCAAGCAACAATATTTATAGGGGAGAGCACAAATTGACTTAGGCAGTATCTGAAGTTACAGGCTTAAAACTGAAAGTTTATATGAGTATTCCATATTTTTTAACCTAAAAATAATAGTAGGCATGAGTCCAGGAGAAGGAGATGGGGAGCAATGACAAGAACGGTTCCCTGAAGTATCTGAGGCATTCCAGGAAGAAATGGAATTTGTACTGCACTTTAAAGCACAGGAGAGCGGGTAGCTGAGGTGAGACAGTGGGAGCTTTTGGGTTCTTCTCACCCTGGAGCATGTTCACATGAAAGAGCTCTTCAAAACTGCAGTCTTACGACACCAATGTTGTAGCAGCTACCATCTGACTGCAGTGAAAACACTCTTGCCCTAATGGTGAGCACTATCTATTCCCTGTAAGGTCTATTTGAATTAGAAAGAAACTCCCTCTAAAGGAGTTCTTCTCAACCTGTGCGTTGCAGCCCCTCTGGGGTCACATATCAGACCTTACACTACAATTCCTAACAATAGCAAAAATTACAGTTATGAAGTAGCAATGAAATAATTTTATGGTTGGGAGGGTCACCATAACATAAAGAAC
The DNA here is from genome assembly GCF_004664715.2 of Peromyscus leucopus. Classification (NCBI taxonomy): domain Eukaryota; kingdom Metazoa; phylum Chordata; class Mammalia; order Rodentia; family Cricetidae; genus Peromyscus; species Peromyscus leucopus. Next base: position 64,283 of record NW_023505286.1, on the reverse strand, counting down.
TGTATTAAAGGGGTGCAGCGTTAGGAAGGTTGAGAACCACGGCAAAGTGCACACTATAAATGACAGGGTCTTCTTTTCCTGAGCCTAATCCTGTGCCTGGGATATTTCAGAAGCTCAATGACAGTTCTAGTAAGAGTGACAGGGAGGAGATGGGAAGGAAAGAGATGAGGAGAACACAGCTAGAGAGAAGGGAGAGGGGGAGGAGGAGGGAGGGAGAGAGGAGGAGGGAAGGAGAAGAGGAAGGGGAGGAGGAGGTGGAGGGAGAGGGAGGAGGGAAGGAGGAAGAGGAAGGGGAGGAGGAGGTGGGAATGGCATGGGAGAACAGGATTCAGAAGGATGGAGAAAGGGAGGAAAGGGAGGAAAGAGGGAAGAAGGAGGGAAGGAGGGAGGGAGGGAGGAGGGGAGGAAATGAGTTAACCTGGCCTCTAGAGCTTATTCCCCAAAAGCCTTCCCTCTGATGTCTGAGTGTGAGAAGTAGTCACTGGTCACATCCAAGAACACTACAAGAACTCAGCGAGGTGTGAGACCCTATACATTCTTTCCATGTTTTTGTAAGTTGTTTTTAAAAAAATAGGCAGATCTATGATTGTTTAAAGTATGTTCTCTGGGTTGCCCATATCTGAAAGCTTGCTGTGGACTCCTAATCCCGACTCCAGGGGCTGCAAAATGTGTTTGGTATGGAAGGGGAGGTGGATTTGCATGCCTTAATGGACATACTTAACCAGGCTAGCCTAAGACACCACCATTTTGTTCCACCCGATGTTTACCACACTGATGAAACTTGAAAACCTGATGAATGATTTAAGTTCTCATTCTCAAAACAAAAACAACAACAAAAACAAACGAACAAAAATTAAACAAAAAGAGGTAGAGCCATAACCTGAATTTTGGAAGCCCAATGTGAGATGCCAACCCACCAGTTCTCACCACCTACACTTCCTACAGCTCTAGCCCAAGCCATTTTTAAGTCTCCTAAACCAGTGAAGTAACCTAATTACAGGACTTTTATTTCCCCTTTTCTGCCCTGACAGTATTCCCTGAACACAGGCTGTATCATCCCGCAGACACATTTCCTAACCCTCTCGTTTTCATTAAATTCAATATTCTTAGTGTGCCGTTCACAATGGTATTTACTAAGAATTTGCAATAACTTTCCACTTCCTAGACTCGTGCTTTGGACCCATACCTGTTCCTTCTCTCAACCTCTATCTTATGGAATGTGGCTGTTTGATTAACTCTGGCCGTCCAGTTGTTTCTGGAAAGGTGTCACTTCTGAGTGGGAACACCCACTGCTGATAGGAGCCCCTCTGCGGTGTCTTCTCATCTGTCACCATAACTAGCAATGCTTTTGACAAGCACTGCCCAGCTGGCCTGCATCCCACACTGGAGAATCTTCAGAATAAGTGTGATAGAGCTCCTGTGAGCAAGAAAGAAGCCGTTAGTGTTGTCAGCCATGACATTTGGGGGTGGTTTGTTACACTGGCACCATCTTGCACATCCTGACTGCACCAACATCATTGTTTACATAGGAAGACTCTCTAACTTCCATCTGTTTCTGTGAGCTCACATGCAACCGCTTCTCCCCTTCTTCAGTCAGTTCAGCTAGATCGTTCTCCTAATGTGCTGCAGCCACTTTCCTAACTCAGGAATTTCACAAAGTGCTGCAGGTCACATCCTCATTGATGCCCTCACTCCACCCAGAGCTTTGCTCAAACATTTCTTTTAGAGAACTCCCTGTGTGTTTAAGATGGTGCTCTTTGCACCATTTTTCCTGTTTATTTCTCACCTGCTATGAGATCCTTTTAAAAGGACTCTTTGTATGTCTAAAGCTAAATGTGAACTTCCTGAGGCCAGGGACATTCTGTTCATGGATGGTTTCCTCACAGGAAGAGCAGTGCCTGGAAGAGAGCAGATGGCCAAAAACCACTGGTACTTGATTCACAGCCTAACTCTCAGCTTCCATGTGAAAGTATAGGTTAATGGGATCCTCAACCTGCCCCTAGTTTCTGTGAGGACTCCGAGAAGTAGAAATCTTAATGTTTTCTTTCCTACCTCAAGGCAACTTAATTCACATAATTGTCCTAGTCTGGGGTGTCAGGAAGAACTACCCCAGCAATAGATAATGTATTTGAGGCCAGGGGATTTGGACTTTTAGTTCTTTGGTATTTTATAGACAGACCCTTGTTTCTCATGCTGAAATAATTCTAGGAGGATGATTGAGAGCCAGCGTGTACCAGAAGGCTTCGTGTGCACTTGAAATCTTCCATTTCCTCTCAAAGGAGAGCCTAGGTATCATTTATCTTGAAGGATCTCACAGAGTTCTGGTTTGTCATGCAAAGTTTTATTGATTCTTTTGTAGCAGCTTTGTTTGAAATTAATTTGGAACTTAAGCAATGGCCTTTTGAGAAAACATTGAACATCTAATTTTTTATGCTGAGCCTTCTGAACATTTAGTAATGGGGTTGAGTCACACTGCAATAGAAGCTTCATTTTCCGCTCTGAATCGTACACAATACAATTTTACCTATAAAAGACAGCCCATCTCTGTAAACTTGGGAAATATAAATTTGTAATTTCCCCCTTCTTAAGTCAGCTATACAATGCAATTACCATAAGAAGATTGCTTTAAACATGCAATTATAAATATGGCATGATTCTATAAATTATCTGTAATTTATTTATAAATCTACTGCAGAAGCTAATGTTTAACACATGCAACATATTTTTTATATTCCTTTCCTTTCAGTTCTGTCATATCATTAGATAAATATACTTAATGAGGGTTTATTATGGAAATAAAATTATCTAAAACAGCATTGTATGGTCTACTGTATTATGAAAGTTACTTTAAAAGCCTATTAAAGCCTTTGCTTGGGCTTGTCCAAGTTTGTGTAAGAGAGGATGATAACCTAGAAGACAATTCCCATTTTGATTATTTAGTCAAATGCATTCTTGTTTACTACTCAGTCAAACTACTCTTTCCTTTTAGCTATCCTGTGTCTCTAAGTTAGAGTCAGATAAAACTACAAGAGAACAATTTGTTCATGAGCAGGTGATGGTGTTTAAAAGCTACCATGTCCAAAGATAAGTTTTTTTTTTTTATCCACTGAAAAGAAAAACAGGATAAATGTGGATGTGGATGTTCTACAAAACATACTATGAACCTTAAGCATCATTTAACTTTTCTGAAAAGAAACAATTAAGAACTTGTATTCAAATGTTCTGTTCACTACAAGCCAATTTATGTGGTATTGTAGTTAAAGTGAAATGTTCACCATGATAACAAACGAGTGTTTTGGTTTTGATTGGTAAAAAATGCCTTCCCCTAATAATTGATATTTTGATGTCTTGTTATTTTGTGGTCAAAAGAAAGGGCTTATGTACCCAACTGTAATTCATATGGCAAAAACTCAGAGACATCACTGAATTCTCCTTCCTAACTTTGAGTTTTGGGACCCAGCCCTGAATACCCTTGTCACCGGAACTTAGCACCCCATCACCTCTGAACTGCTCATTGAGATTATACTGGGGAATAGCATGATCATACAAGTGACCTTTAGTAGGAAGACATGGAAACAAACCATGGAGACAAGATTTAAGGTGATTCTGTTTGATGCCACATCATAGGCATGTGGACATAGCCGCGTGTCCAAGTAGAGATGGCCAGGGAGAAGCAGTAGGTCATTCTGGAAAGGCTTTAAACTCATGATACTGGATACACAGTTCCTGGAGGTTATCTCGGCAGGTAACTGTGTTATTCTCATTAATGATCACGTAACTGTTAAAGGACAACTTGGGGAAGTGGTGAAAATCCAAGCACCCAGACATTCCCTTTGGAAAAAGTCTTTTTTAAAGTAAATGTAGTACTATCTCCCCAAAATAAGATCTTACTCAAAGCTTCACCAAGCCAAAATATATTTTAAAGAAAGATAAAAGTGGAAGACTTGGGCTGCTGATCAAGACTTCTCCCCACTGATCACATGTGGCAAGCTATTGTGGAGTCATCCCTGGCTGTTACAGGAAACTCCAGAAATCCAAGTGAGAAAATAGGGACCCAGGCCATGTGAGAAGCATGCTTTTCAGTAGCACCTAATGTGATGATATGTGAATATATGAAGATGTAAATTCAATGTATGTAGGTATATATTATTATACCTACACATGTAAGAATATATTAACATACACACACACACACACACACACACACACACACAACACACACACACACACACAGTCCAGTTCCTTGAACCATGAGTCATAACTCCACACAGGTTCACGTGACTGAACTTGGGTTTGTTAAAAGGTTTCTGAGTACACAAGACCCAAGACCCAAAAATGAATTCAAAATCAAATAGGTAATGAGTCTAGAGGTACTTCTGGCAGCATTATGCTATATTCTAATGACTGTTTGTTTTGGTTTATTGAGACAGGGTTTCTCTGTGTAGCCCTGGCTGTCCTAGAAACTAGCTCTTTAGATCAAGCTGGCACCGAACTCACAGATCTGCCTGCCTCTGCCTCTGCCTCCTGAGTACTGAGCTTAAAGGCGCGTGCGTCACTGCCCGGCTGTATTCTATGACTTTTGGACAGCCTTGATTCTGAACACACAAAATGTGCACTTTGCATGCCACCGTGCCGCACAATCCCAAAGAACGATGCCTGAAACATTCCGGTTTAGATCTGTGAGCACTGTGTACTACAAATTAGAATGTTTTTACTGTGTTGCAGCGTTACCTTTGGGGAGAAACCTCATGGGGAGCACGGGGAACGGCTCAGTGGGTAAGAGCCCTTGCTATACAGATCCTGGTCTGGAGTTTGGATCCCAAGAATTCAAGTTGGGTTTGGCTTCCGGTACCTGAAACCCCAGCTATTGGGATGAAAGCAGAAGAACAACTGCGGCCTACTATTTCAAGCCCAGCTGGCAAGCCACAGAGTCAATGAGAGATCCTGTGTCAAAGGAACATGACAGAGAGTCATCTATGCATAAGGCATATACTCAGCATGTCCACATGCACCCAAACATATAACACACACACACACACACACACACACACACACACACTAAAAAAGTAAAAGAAATCTAATGCATCAATTATAGTAAATAAATATTTTATACTTCCTATTATAATTCTTCAATATATAAGTATCAAGTTAGCATATCTTTGGATTGTATTTTGCTGGAATCCTTGATTTTTAAAATTTCTATTGACTTGTGTTTCATAAAAATCATTACGTAAATTTTGGCTTGGGATTAGGACTGAATTTCTAACAGTTTCTGAAATGGCCCTAAATATGCATCTGACATTTAGAGCTACATGTTGATACATAGAGGTGTTCTCAGTATTAACAATAATAAAATAAAAATGTCCATTCAAAAAACACTGAAATGTTCTCTATCTTACATTATCAAATATTAAGCCAAAGTTTTAATTCTTTGTGTAAAAACAAACATGCCCATCTTATTAGTAAACAATTTTGCCTTCTTGTTTAACCAGTGATAAAATTATATATATACCAAAAAGTAACTTAAAATACATCATTATGATTTATTGTTGGTTTGCTGTATGTTTCCCATTTTATTGGATACTGTGGAACATGTAAAAAATGTCTCAAGTGAAGAGGAAAACAGCTGGGAATGTTCCAGAATGTACTGTGTGCAGCACGCATTATATACATAGGTGCAGCATGTATTATATGCATAGAGTGCATACACAGGGGTGCTTTATGTTAACACACACACACACACACACACACACACACACACACCCTAAATATCTAAGAAGGGAGCTTGTGTGAGGCAAGCTTTTGCTAAGTAGTCCAGACAGGACTTGAACTTGTAACCCGCCTGTCTCAGCCCACTTTATGCTTGCAGTCAAGGCAGCCGCACCACACAGGGGAGCGAGAACTCCTGAAGTGGCGGGCGAAGACGGTGAGGAAGACACTAGCTGTGGTATGGTTCCGTAGTGTGAAGTGTGGAAAACAAGTGTTGCTGTACTTCTCCTCTGCTGGGCATATTTTCAGAACCGTGCTTGGGGATTTATCTACATACACAGCACCGTTTATAACACTGCGGCTCATTAGCAAGCATCGCCTCTGTTTGGATAGGGGATTTAGGCAGACATGGCTGAAATGAGAGACTGTTTCAGAGAAGAGAGACAAACCTAGAAATAGGAATCTATGTCTTCATCTTCTCCCTGTTTAGTGCAGTGCTTCATGAGCGAAAGGAAAGGAGGGAGATGGAGAGGACGAGAGAAAAAAGTGTGTGTGTGTGTGTGTGTGTGTGTGTGTTGTGTTGTGTGTGTGTGTGTGTGTTGGGGGGATGCATTACCCACTGCAGGCACCGGGCAGGGTGCGCGCATCTTAACCAGGCACAGCTGATTTCATCCTGCAATTTCTCAGAAATACTCACTTTACCCAGAGAAGTTCCAGTCTTTTAGAAACTACAGCTACAGATGGAAAGGGGAGAGAACTTAAGAAAACAGTTATTATTATTGTTATTATTTAATCGTTTATATCTACCAGTGAGTTTGAACAAATATTGACATGAAGTAGTTAAGGAATTAAAACTTGACAGCTAGTTGCCCTTGCTGTCCCCAGTCCCCACCCCCCTCTCATCCCCGTTTGCCTTATCCACTGGTCTGTGGTTTGCATCTGCAATTGTTTTCCGTAGGGTAATTTTTGGCTTCTAAATACTGAGAAAGAATAATCAGGTGCCTGCGAAGTGGTGTCTGCTCATCTCCCAACACGTGACTGCTTCTGTCTGGTGCTTTGTCATGGTGCCTCCAGAACAGACTTCAGCAGCTCCCTTTGTTATCCTGGCCCTGATAAATAAACAGCACAAAATTACCGAACTTATTATGGTAATTGAGAGAAGGACCGGAATGCTGAGCTCCCCCCGCCCCCGCCTTTCCACTGTCCCCTCCCCCAGCCCCATCTCTCACAGGGCCGGTGCACAAGTTGTCCAAACCTGGGCTCCAGCCCAGCTGATGTGTAGCCCCAGACCCTCTCCTGAAGCCCCATTCTCTTCCTCCCCCCAACTCCCCCCAACACACACTCTCGGTGATTGTTTTCTGTCCATCTCGGGCTGGGTGTCAGTTCATTTAGATTTACATCAAGTAGTAAATTAAAATAATCACTCAGCAAACACTCTGAGCTCAGTTTTCCCTTTCAGGCAGGAGTTGCACGAGCTGCTTGAAGCATTCAAGCAGAAAATATTGCTGTCTAGATATTTGTCCTCTGGGTGATAAAGGAGGCATTGTCTTGGGACCCACTCAGGCCTCGGAGCCGCTCTTCCGAGCATCACAGCTGTGAAGTGCGCTTTGTTATGTGTCTGAGGACTCGGGTTCAGGACCTTGTTTTTCTAGAAATACCAGACTGATCAGAGCTGCATATGTTCGGGGAAGCAGGGGTCGGTGGTTCTCTGTCCGCATTTTTACCAGATTATTCTTGGACAGAACTCTGGGAAAATACCTGCAGCATAAACCATCCAAGAGTTTTGCTTTGTTTTAATTCATTCTCTCCTTTCCTTGCGCCTCCCCCCCCCCCCCACCCGTTCGCATTCTGCATTGTTAAACTCTTAGAAAATGCAGCGTTGATCTGCATGAGCCAGAAACAAAGGCTTAAAGCATGGCTGCTTCCCCGCTTTGAACCTGGGGCCATAATGTACCAAGTTATAAACCTGTGTCTTTGTGTTCTCATTACAGAGCATCTATCTGCCCATTTAAAAATCAAAATGTGGGTCCAGCCACCTGGGATGAAATACAGAGTGGGCTGAAGAGGCTTTTCCGCGTTTGTAAACGGTCAGGGAGATCTGGAAAGGAAAGCAGCTGATGAGGGAAAACAAAGCAGAATGAAGGAAAAGAAAGGTAACAGGAGCTTCTCACTCCTCACACTGTCACTTCAGCGCTTTGGGAGGTGTGGTTCACCCAGTGTGAAGGAGTAAAATATTTGTTACCCTAAAGTAGGGAGAGCAAAAACATCAAATGATAAGATGAATGGTGACAGGCATCTGAATGAAAATTGGAATTTTTAGTCAATTATCTGAATTTTCTGAATAGTTCCACTTGCTTGCTTAATTGACTACTGTTATTGATTTTTAACTAGATATTTGACATTGTGTTATATTTGTATTTAAGCCCAAGATCACTACAGTGACTGTGCTATCTTATATATTCTTTATTTTCAAATATGCACTTTCACTTTTTAAATTTGTTTATTTCAAAATAGAAGCAGAAGCATATCATGAAAACCTATAATATTAATAAATTATATGAATGTCTATGTACACAGGTATGTATATACACATACATGTCACATGACTTTCTCATGAATGCATGGTTTTCATATTCTTGAATTAAAATAACTTCCCCTTTGGGTGTTTTCTTTCTGTAGCTCTATGGTGATCGGAGCTATGGCTCTATCCTGTAACCCCACCACTAGCTGCAAAGCTCACCCTTTGGACAACATGAAATCTTTTCAGTAAAGGCTTGTCTGCAAGGACTAGAGGGGCCGTGAGACTGGCAATGCTAAGCCCTTAGATTATGCCAAGCTCTGTGAAAATAAATTGAAAGATGCACACAGACAGAGAGAAAAATCATAGATCGATTCCTGTCCTATAACATAGTTGGTGCTGTTTCACGTCTAAGTCCTGATTTAGTTTAGAAATTTGGGTTAAAGGAAGCAAACCCAAGTATTTGGTTCTGCTTTGCTTGGGCTCCAGAGTCAGACAGCTTTGTAGATTCCCTGCTTTGCAATTAGATGAGTCAATTTATGTACCCATCTATTCCGGGCCCTCGGTTTTCACATCTGTGCAACAGAAGTATTATCCCCAACACAAATGTTTCTCATAAGATTGTTAAAATGATTCGATGATGCACAATTCATACTGGATGCTGGCAATGGTATATGATTCATAGCCAGGGCCCACCACATACTCTTTATTATTGCAGTGTTGATAATAAGAAGTATAAAACTCTACAAGAATGTGGATAATCTTATACTCTAAGAAAAACAACTTGAGTTTGATAGATATGTGTGGCATTCTTTAACCTGACCCTCACATCAGAATCTGCTTCTCTTGATATGGTGCTTCTTCTTAGCTGTTTAGGAAGTACGCATATGAGCAAACTCCTTAGTTTTTCTAGGATTTACTTTCTACCTATAAGATAACTGAGTGACTCTATTTGTGAAAATAAAAATAGACATCTAAGTTGCTTAGCACTGCACATAGCTGCAGTACTGCTCCTTGAGGTGTGTAAAGACTCCAGGTCAAAAAACTCTTTCTACATAATTAATGCAATTTAAATTACATTACAAAATTCAAGGGCTAATCATTGAGGATTTAGAAAAATGGACAGAGAAAAAAAACTTAGGCTTTTTTTTTTCTTGTGTAATTAATGTGTATTAATTTTTTTTCAGTGTCCAAGATGCCATCTGTTCAGGTACAAGAAACTTCACTCCACATCTTTTTCCTTTCCTTCTTTTACATTTCAGATTTCCTGTTTCTGACTAAAATCACCATTGTCATCATGAAATAATATGGCAACGCTGTTTTTACCTGAGTGCAGTGATTCCTCAGAACCTGTATATTCTGAAGCAACATTGAACCCATGCCTTTGGCTCCCTAGCACCCTGAGTTTAATAATAGTTACAATGTTGTTTATGTCTTTCATCATGCATTACACCATTATTGAATGTTGACTCCCACTAATTCTATCAGAGGTTGTTTTGTGTTTCACTGGTGATAACCATAAATGTAAGTCTTGCCAGCATGCACAGGAAAATGTGAAGAATAACTCATTTAATTCTGGAATGTACATTTAGAGTAATGCGTCTTTCAACCATGCCTTCTCTTGAAGTAACTAGGCTGTAATCCTAGGATGTGATCTCTTTTTCATGTTGTTTACAGTTACATCGGTTAGAAGAGTAGAAAATGGAATAGAAAACAAATAACTGAAGAAGAAAAATGGTTCCATTTGCACAGAAGGTGCCCTAAAGTGCAGGAAAAATATATTTATCCATCACACTTCTGAACTGGCTAGACTGTGATGACACAATAAACTCAAGTCTTAGGGTTCCTGCATCATTTGATTGACCTCAGAAGTACAGTCATGAGATGCCATGGCTAATCACCCTAAAAAAGAGAAAGCAACCAGGATTCACCAGAACTTATATCTGGACTCTAGTAGACCTGCAAACATGTTTCTACTACCCAGATATACATGGAGAAATCTTTAAAGGTGAAAAAAAAAAAAGGTCAGTGGAATTTTTAACAAAATAGAGATGGAAAAGTATGCCCATGAAACAGAGGTATCAACCTACCCCAAAGGAGAAAGGCCTGGCTATTGGCTGAAACATAGGGACTATAATGGTATGGATGGGCACATGCAGTGGTGTTGATAACACTGAAGTTTACAAGGATATGAGATTATAAGAAAAGGAAAAGTGAGATGTCAGCCATCTTTGATCCCTATACAGTTTTAGGGCCTGTCTGGTGCCAAGCACTGAATGCTGGAATTACAGGTTTGGGAGAAGTGTGGGTTGTTGAAAAGATTTTCAGGCAATCTGATGCCATATGTAGTTGGGATGATTGAACTTTTGGATTAAAATGGAAGAGTTCATTAATAGTGGGACAGGTCACAAAAAAGATTAACTAAATAAGTGTGGGCTTACTCCTGAGAAGTAATAAAGATAGCCTCTGTGAATGTACAATCAATGAGGCAGCAGGGAGGAGTTGAAGATCCCCATAGAGGATGGTATGCTTCTCTGAGGAGCAGGTTCATAGTTACTGGAGGACTAGACTGGCCATTTGGTCTTCTGATGACCATGAAAGTTGTTCATTCATCTCAACCAAATTTTGTTGCACTTTGTGAGCCTTGGGCGGGGCATAGGCTGGAACCTGAACAAGTCTGGTAGAGATGAGTTCTCAGCAACAAACACCAACTGCATGTGAAACATGCAGACTGCCGAGATCTTTTTCCTTTGAAAAGCATTGTGGAACCCCAGGGGATCAAAATGTCTAACTTTACCATTGGTCAACATGTTTCATCTACTATTGGGAAAATACTGTGAGAAAATGCATTTGATTCTGGATGAGTATTTGTAAAGGTGAATCATATGCGAATTTACTCACAGAGGGATCTACTACATTTCCATGAAAATCAAGGGTAACAGATGAGAAAAGATTCTCTGAACTGTTCCACAAGGAGAAACACACTAAGCAGAAGAAGCTAAACCAATAGGGAATGTTACTCTCCTGAATGCCTGTCTCTGGATCTGAGAAAATACAGGGGAAACCTCTGCCTAAAGAAATGTCTCTTTCATTGATTGAATGATTGGCTCAGCCTGCCATCCAGATTCAGCTTCAAGATTTAGCATCAATAATGCTGGCTGATATTGTAATTCTTTGTTTTGTCATGTAGTGCCTGGGAAGAAAAACAGAGATCAGTCATCTGCTGCTCCACCAGACCACGGCAAGATCTTCTGGTAAGTATAGAGATTAGGAAGTAGTTTAATGTGCTGTGGAGCACAGGGGATCTGTTTCAGGTTTGCTCTTTAAACTAGAATGCATATATTAGCTGAGCAAGCCCTTGCTCCTCTGAACCACCGTATACCACACATTGGCCCACACAGGCTAGAACCTCTAGCCTTGTCTTCTCCTTTGTTCTCCCACCTAAGAATCAGATTTCTCTCCCTTAGATTCCCGTTTAATGTTCCTCACCTCCAAAATTAAATATCACCTTCCTTCATTTGATTATTTGATATCTGTAAAATCTTAGGTCCTACAATGGCTTAGTAATTTTTATATTGCTCTGATGTAACACACACTTTAATAGAAGGCTCTACAGAGTCATTGTCTTCAACCAAGAGCGACTTCTTTGACAGAAGTTTCAGATAAGAACCAGATGTCTTATTTGATATAAAGAAACTAACTGGCCAGACAAATAGAGGATAAAGTTTAAAGAACAGTTTTTTATTACAATTAAAATTTTAAAAGTTTTAGCTATACAATGCAAATAATCAATGTAGGAATCAACAGCTTCATTGTTGATACATTGAATACATTTACATGAGGTTATAGGCAGACCTTCAGCTGTAATACTGGGGATCTCTCTTTCTCGCTGTCCCTCCTCCCCACAAATATATATCTATATGTAGCTGGATATATATAGATACAGATATAGATATAAATATAGATATAGATATAGATATAGATACTGTGGTAAATAATCCTGTAAATAATTAGTATAATATGCATGATTATGGTGGTAGTTCTAGACAATCACTTTAAGGGAGGTCCTGCTAGTCCTGTGGAAATGAACCACTTTTGATGACTTTTAGAAACAGTGAACCTAGCTTGACCTAATTATTTACACTTATTTTAAATCATTCTGCTTAGTTTTTTTTTTTCAGGTTGGGCACTTTAATTTTTCTAAGGTATTTGTAACATCTTATTCTTTTGCCTGCAATAATTATACCATGAATAAAATGCTTGTATTTTTAAACATGGATACTATATCACTGCAATCCTTCAGCAGCCTTTGGAGCTTCTCAGGAGTTCTGAGAGTAGCAGAGAGTTGTCAAGCATTTGTGTGCCCAGTGGGATGAAGCTAAACTCCATGCTTTCCTACCCCACATCGGCTCAAAGGGAATACATCTGTTGTGCATTGGAAATGCCATCATCAGTTCTGGACAACTGAAGGCATTCAAATCACTAACCGTGCCAAAGAATAAGTTTGTGAACCTCCTCTTCAGAGGTTCTGTCTCTGATATTTCAGAACCATTCAATTATAATTCTGATGCTCTCTTTTATGTGGCAGTCATGGGGTTGTCAGCAAGGATAGAATTAAGAGAGGAGGCACATGAAGTGTGCTGCAGTGCCTCGTGCCTAAGGATCTTTATTTCTTTTGTTCGTGGTGACAAATGACAGCCTTACAGATATTTGTCCTGATTCTTCACTGTCCCTATGCAGGTGAAAACTTCCACTGAAGTCAAGCAAGCTTCATTGAAGTTAATGGGAAGCAATGCCCTTGAAGAGAAGGGAAAACTAGGGTGATTAATTTTAATTAGCCAAACATAAGCAAGCATGTGTCTACAAGCAGTGACAGGAAAGTGGATCTATGTGATTTCCTAACAGCTTTTGGGGGCTAGGTGTGGCTATTGTGTAAAGAATCAGCTAGCACTAGCTCAGCACAGAAATGTAGAATGTCCACAAAGAATATAATCTTTCTCTATAGATATATGTCCCTAGAAAACCCTTTAAACATTAATTTAACAAAAAGCTATGAAAATGTTACACATTCAAACACTTTTCAGGCCTTGGGAATAGAAAGAGGAATACAGTTGCTGGGGTTTTTGGGGCTCACATTTAAAGAGATATAGAAAAGTCATCCATTGTGTCTCCACCATGGACTGATTGGTTGGTTGATTGACTGATGATTCATTCATTAAAGAAAGAACAAACCCATCTGATTTGTGTGTTATTTCTGCAACAGAGTGTGAATCAATCATTCATAAGAGCTGTCCTGGGCAGAAAATGAGCTAAAATCATAGAAGGACCTTGTCACTTAAGCTTAATTTCACAAAATGACTTGTAGCCAGCTTTCTTGGACCGCCAGCCCCCAAATTAGGACACAGGGACTTATGACCAGTTTTGATTGCTTGGCCTTATCTTATGCTTGTCCCACTAGCTTTTATAACTTATTTTTAACCTGTTTCTCTTCATCTATGTTTTGCCTCAGGGCTTTTTACCTTTCTTTCATTCTGTATGTCCTACTCTGTGGCTGGCAGGCAGGCCCGGACATTTCCTCTTTTTCTCCCCTCTCTCTTTCTACTTATTCTCTCTGCCCACCAGTCCCACCTATCCTTCTACTGTCTAGCTATTTGACTGTTCAGCTTTTTATTAGACCAATCAGGTGACTTAGGCAGGCAAGATGAAACAGCAGAACATCTTTACATCATTAAACAAATGCAGCATAAACAAATGTAACACATCTTTACCTAGTTAAGTAATATTCCACAGCATTTCCCCATTTTGTCTAAATAAAAAGGAAGGTTTTAACTTTAACATAGTAAGATAATATACAATAAGAACAGTTATCAAGTAAGAATTACATTTTAAAAATCCTGTCCCTTTGCATTTGGCAAATTCAGATAATACTCCATTATTTATCCTATGTTGGTAATCTAAAATTTCGCATCTAATTTATATTCTATCGTAACTAAGGAAAACCGTAACTATAACTGTCTAGTCTTCAACTCCATCAAAGACCCTAGAAGGACATAATATTACCTGAGTAAATAGGAAATGCAGAGCAAGGTACTTCCAAAACTATAGAAATGACAGACATCGGGCTGCCTGGATAGCCACCCAAGGTTCCTTTGAAACATTGGAGTGTCCATCTTCAGCCTAAAGGCCTAGAATATCTGGCAGACTTCTTTGTAAAGCTGGAATTTTGAAGGACCATCCTGCCTCATCTTGGCAAAGTTCAGCAGTCTTTTTCTTTTGTGTCCTGCTTGTCTAGTTTGTACAACACACACTGTCAGCAGTCAAGGCAAGAACAGTTTCTTGTCCAAATGGCTAGCTTTGCAGCAGTAAATGCAAACTCTATATGGAGATTGCTTGATAACCATCATCTTTTTGTGAAGTAGATTGGTGCTTCCAGTAGCAGAGGTGTCTCACTATCATGAAAAGCCTTAGGTTATTAAACATTTTAAATGTTGTATTCTGTAGACCTTTGAAGCATTTGAAGACCATCTATATATATTAAAAAGTATCTGTTTAACCTTGAAAACATACCTAATATGACTACAAGCTTGATTGTTATATACAACTAACTACTAATCTAACCTGCATTTCTTAATTATATATTACATTTTTAAAATAAGCTGCATATGCAAGATACCTCAAACAAGAGTAGAAATGTACATATAGCTCCAGAAAAGGTGCAAAGCTACACAGAGAAACCCTGTCTCAGAAAAAAAAAAAAGAAATGTACATTAGTATAACAAAAATAACTTAGGTTTATCAATATGCCAAAATTCATACCAATGTAAAATATTTGAGGTTAATAGTTGTCTTTTTATCCTATGTTCCTATATTCCCTCTAAATGATGACAAACATTCACAACCCACAAATGACCAAAAACCACCTACCCACCTCTTGGAAATGTGGGTATTGTGTTCTGTAGACTGCTTCCTATTTTCTGAGAGTGACAGTATCTTTAGGGGACCCTGAGAAAATTGAGGTAATGGTCAAGTTGAGCCTTAACCTACTTAAGCTCATTTAACCAGGAGCTGCATTTAACTGCCACAGCTCTAGGAAGCTGGTACTCACACTATGACAGGCATTTTTATTTAGTTCACTGTTTCTGTTTAGTGTGCTGACTGTTTAAGTCCTTGGCTGTACAACAGAGCTTCTTAAAGGAGTCATATCCATTTTGTTTGTTTATATTTTCAGTTTTCTCAGGCCCTATGTGGAAATATGGGACCCACATTGGGCACCAACTGTAGCAAGCTTTCTTAGACTTCTATCCACAAATCATGACAGGGAAACTTACTATTACCTGTGAATGCTTGGTCTTAGTTTATGCTTGTCCCAATAGCTCTTATAACTTATTTTTAGCCAGGCTGACTGGCTGGCTGGCTCCAAGCAACTCCCTCTTTTTCTCCCTCATTCTCTCCTCCCTTTATTCTGTCTCTCTTATTCTCTCTGCCTACCAACCATACCTATCCCTCTACTGCCTAGCTATTGGCCATTCAGCTTTTTATTAGATCAATCAGGTGCCTTTGGTAGGTGAGGTGAAACAGCAACACATCTTTACAAAATTAAATAAATGCAACATAAACCAATGTAACACACCTTTACCTAATTAAAGTAATATTCCACAACACTGAGTAGCATCTAGTTAGAAAAAAAAAGAAGAGGAGGAGAAGAATATGAGTTACAAAAGAGAAGTCAGAGACAAAAAATATGAAAATGAAAATAAAAGCATTTGAGAACGTAAATCAACACACAAATGAAGAAGCAATCTGGTTTAGCTAGGCTTCAGCCCTGTTATAGGTAGACTCAGGCCAAATAGTGAAAGACATTAAATAGTATTTGAATTTATATGGAGTTTATCCAGATAAAACTGGCAAATACAAATGTTACAAGGTTTATATTTAAACAGCAACTATTTGGTAAACTTATCACTTATGCACTTGAGAAAATCCATCTTAAAATATGCCAAGAGATAATAGTGTATGATCCAATTCTCTAGCCAATCTCTGCCCCCAAAGTTGACTGTTCAGTTGTGACTCAGTTATAGGTTAGAGAGAAAAACTCAAGTTTTGGCTGTCTTTTAGAAAACCCCAAAGCAAAACATGTAGCAGAAACTCTCCGATGGAGTTTGGCACACACCCACTTCACAGCTCAGTAGTTGAAGGAAATAAAAAGATTATCATGTTAGTTATGGCATCATGTTCAATAGTTTTGATCAATAATTATATATTGTTTAATGTCCAAAAATTTACAGGCTATTTTGCACAGTAGCAGTTGTACACACATTGTTAGAAAATACATAATGAAATTAGGTGCTTTATTTATTTATTTAGGGTTTTTCGAGACAGGGTTTCTGTGTAGCTTTGCACCTTTCCTGGAACTCACTTGGTAGCCCAGGCTGGGCCTCAAACTCACAGAGATCCACCTGACTCTGCCTCCCAAGTGCTGGGATTAAAGGCGTGTGCCACCACCGCCTGGCTGAAATTAGGTGCTTTATATTAATTTCTATTTAGACTATATTTGGGTACACAAAAAGTAGCCTGAAAGTATGTAAACTTTACACAATCTTTTGACCAAAATTGGGTGCTTGCGGTTTCAGGGATTCCTTTTAAAAACTGGAAAAAAAAAATCAAATGTCTATGGTGAAAACACTAGGAGTTCAAACCATTAACATGGAACTTAATTAACTGATTTTCATTATTTGTGCAAGTCCCCACAGCCTGTTAAATGCTTTTTAAGTGAAAGAAAAAGAAGTTTGGTTAAAGATACCATGCTGATGAAGTGACTTGTTTAATCACACACTTACTAACATCAGAACCCAAGTCGATGGTCTCCTAAAATGAAGTCCTTGAGCAGAAAGCTGATTAATTCTTAGAACAACAAAATTATGCTAAAAATTCAGCCGCACGACACCTCACCCTGGGTTCTGGAGCTTCACACATCCAGTTAAGTTATTTTTGTCTATAGATCCCAACTGAACACAGAGGTCACTCAAAGAACAGTTTGGAAAGTGCCACTATTGTGAGCTATAAAGAAACACAGAAAGTTTTTGTTTTGTTTTGTTTTTTCTTTCTTAGGGTGAATTTTTTTTGCAGGAGGATTGGGCTTTTTGTTTTTGTTTTCTAAGATACAAGGTACCTGGAAAATGGAACATAAAGGAAGGGGAAATTGTCAGTGAACTGATAAATTGATGATGGCGGCAGTGCTAATCTTTCCTTGAATGCCTACAACCGCAGGATTGAAAAACAACCACTGAAATGACATTAATCTGTCTTTCTCTGAAGGAAACAGTGGCTGAATCCTGCTGAAAACTGCTTCCCAGGAACCTGCAAGGCTGACTGAAGGGTGACCTGGAGGTCACACAAAGGTCAGGAGTAGGGCCTTATGATGGAACATCCACTTCATTGTCAACCACACATTTGAATGAAGTACTGTTTTTATAGGCAGAGTAAGAACTAAAGGCCAGTGGGGATACCCTGGGGTTGTCAATTACTGCATGTTTTATGTCTAGAGTCACTGGCCCTAGAACCTAAAGAACTCTTTCTGTCTGTTCATTTGCTGGGAATTGACCTAAGAACTTTCTTCTAACCCTGAGCATGTATCAACACCAGGGTTACTATCTTTCTTATAATTGTGACTACAATTCCCAATGCCATTTTGTTTGCATATTGCTTTTAAGATTTTTATTACAATCATCTTTAATTCACTTGACTTTTCACAGTAGTCCAGAGTTGGTATTTCAACCTGACAGATTAAAAATCATATATATACATATAGTCTATTTCAGTACAGGGAATTTCCAGGAGTCCTAGACAATCCAATTCTTCTTTATTGCAATTTCCATGTGATCTCATACCCAAATTAGAGGTTCGTGTTTCGTGGGGTCATGCTCATATCTAATCACCTTACTTCTAGGTGTTCATTAGGATAAAGATGGAATAATAACTATGTTTTGTTAATAGGCAATTTTGACTACAAAATCAATAGTTTATAGTTTTTTAGGTGAATTATAGATGGTATAGCACAGAAATCTGAACCAAGTATATCAACTTAGAAATTCAGACATCCAATAAATGCTTTTTATGGACAAGGCATTATGGTAGGTAGGCACTGAAGGATTGATAATAAATAAGATAATGTTTTCTGTCGGTGTGTTTTATCAACCTACTGAAAGATGTGCAAAGTTTAATTCTAACTCAAGAATTTTCGGAAAAAAATAGTATAAAATTACTATATCCAAATTTGAATCTATACAGTAGCAATCATGCATACAAAATGATAATGTTCTCTGAATTCAGCCTATGGAGTCACAGAAGGAGCTCTAAGTATCACTTGAGGAAAACATGTAATTAAAGGTCTATAGTAGAGTGAGACACTAGTTTATTGAAGTGAATACCTGGATCTTGACTCCATTATGTGTTATTTGGATCTTTGTCAAGCTGGGTACCCTCCTCTTTAAAATGATGATGGAATTGAGATAAAAGAACAAAAGCCTCTTCCACTTTTTAAGCCTCCATTACTGTGACTATATAGAGAGGTTTTAACTACAAACATAATGAGTTCTAGAAATACATTTGCCCCATCTATGCTTAAAAAAATTCTCTACCACATGGTTTCTACTACAGGATGCTATGATGGTTCATCCAACAGGATTGAATTAAAATATCTAGGGTTGAACATGCCTGAAATCCCAGCACTGTAAAAGCAGAGGTAGGAGGATGGCCATAAATTCAAGCCAACTTGGTCTATGATGTGAGTTCAAGGCCAGACAGCAGTAGGTAGTAAGATCCTGACTAAAAAACTCTTTAAACCTAACCCCAATCAAAAACAAAAGAGACACCTACAGTACTAATGAGGTACCATCTGAGTGGGTGTGTGGATATTTCCCGAGCAGTTCACCTGAAGAGGCAGAGCCCTCCTGCATATGGAGAGCACCATCCCATGCACTAAGGTCCCAGACTGAATGAAAAAGGAAACAAAGGAGAAAGCCAGCTGAAGCTCTGGCCTTGGCCTTTCCAGCCTATGTGACAGCATGAACCAATTACATGCCATGGAAAGCTAACAATGACTCCTTTGTGATGGACCGAACCTCCTCAGAACTGTAGAGCACCATAAATTCTGGTCCCTGAAGCTGCTTTTTGTCAGGTACTCTGTCATGTCAACAGGAAAGGTCAACTAGAAGATTGAGGCTAAGTCAACATACACTACTCTCTGGACTTGCTGAGACGTTGTGTCTTGGTACCTAAGTAGGGATGATCATCTTCTTATCTCATGCTTCAAGAATAGATGTGCTAGAGATGATGACCATTCAGCAAAAAGAAAAGAAAAAAAAAGAAAATTAACAATTCAGGAGTTCAAGAAAATCCTTAATAAGGTCAATGACAAAAATCCTCAACATCAAAGATGACAAAATGCATATGTACTTTGCAAGAGGGGTCCATCCACACCACCCACCATGCATGAAATGCAAATGCTAAATAGGTAGCTGTTGAAACAAGAACACAATCTTAACAAGTCTTCTCTGAGAAACCATAAAGCATTGCAATCAGCTTCTGTGGTAACTGATAATGATTAAGCAACTGTGTCACTTCGGATTGTTGGTTGGAGGCAAAATGGTAGTGAGATATCAGCAGGAAGGCTAACCTTAGGAGTCTAAGAACAGTCTTATACTCAATCGCTTTTAAATGATGCTAGGTGTGCCCAGCTTGAAGAACCAAAGCAGAGGAATCTTGTGTGGATTGACTCTCAGGCCAGACTGATAAATTCCTACTGAGATACACTTCAATGCCAGCCCAAAATATACATCCTAGGACTGGATTTAGAGCAATATATGCTCTAAATGGAGTTTTACTGTAGAAACAAAAACCTGTCTTATTATCCCAAGCTAAATTGACAAGCAATAATTTAAGTTGTCTAAATTGAGAGCTTTCAGGATTGTCAATGCATAAATGTTAAAAGACAATGAGATAGTTGCATTGGAAGTTCAAAGGTATAAGGCCATGTAGGCAAACACATTAAATGACTGGCCTTCCCTTGCACTCCAGCTCATTCTTTCTTCTGGTCTTCTTTTTCCCAGATTCCTTTGCTAATATTATATTTTGGGAAAAGGGAAGGGAGAAAATGTACCTAAGAAATTGGATGAGTGTGTGGCAAAAGACATTCTCCTCTAAACATAATCACTTTTCCTCTTTATAGTCCCATAAAGGTGCAATATTTCCTGTGGACCACTGGATGATGGAGAGGTTAACATCTTCAAAAATTAAAAGAAAGAACACATAGAAGAGCTTATTAAATGTTTTACATTTTCCTACGTAAGTCCCAAAATAGTGAAATCTAGACTTTGAGGCAAGCTTTTCCACACACAATTCATTTGGGATTTTTCGGTCTTCCAAACAGTTGTGTTTGTCAGGTTTGGATACTTACTTTCCAGAGGCCAACACACACAACACAACACACACACACACAACACTAACAACACACACACACCACACACACAACACAGCACGCATGCACGCATGCACGCATGCACGCACACATGCACATACGCAATCACACATCGGACACATGTATACTCACATGCTACACATGAACAAAGCTTTTTTTCCTTTTTGTAAGTTTCACATCCTAGTCTTCTTATGTATGTGTTCCCAAAAGAAACAAATGCTGGAATTAGCAAAATGAAACAGATGTTACCAAAGTCATCAGTTGCTTGTCACAGAGATCTCTGATTGGGTGCTGCCAGCTGTCAATTAGCATTTCTGCTTTGTTGATAAAGAGGTATAATTACTCTTTGTGGACTGCCTTAAAGGCTGAGATGCTTAGTGTAATGAATGTTAAACTGAGCCTAGATCATTTTTTAAATCATAGCTTTGGGCTTAAACAGCCCTTTAAATGAATTGTATAAACAAGATAGTTGTTAATTCTCAATCTCAATGTACTATTAATCATCAGAGTTTTAAAAGGAACTGTCTTTAAAAACTCAAATAAGCTCTGTTAAAGTTACTAAATTATCCTTTTCAGGGGACATTTTCTCATTCAGAGAGTATCATGATTTTTAACAGATATATTTGGGAAATACATTATTCCTGTGGTCTAGTAAGTGGGATTTATCTGTACATAGATGTATACATATATGCCTTCATAAATTAATGTTCATTGAGAAATTAGTAACTATGATTGCTTTAAATTGAGTCCTTAGTAAGATTGGAAGCTGTATCCTGAAATGAGTCCCAAGCCACTTGACTGAAGTCCAGTACGAGAAACTAACACTCCTTCTTTGAAATGGGTCACATTCAGGAATGGCAAAATTTAAAACATGTCCGTCTTCAGATATAGCTTCATCCTGCACAGAATGCTCTTAAACTTGTCTTGCATTTCTTAGCCTCAATGCTTGGAGAACAATGAGCTGATTTTAGCTATGCTAACTGTTCTATAGGACTGTAGCTCTGCCACACTTACTCATGGGACACTAGCAAAGTGTGGCATCTAGTACAGGGTAAATGTTCACTTCACAATGGGGCATAAACATGGGAATGGAAGGATGTAAAAGGAATATCACGGCAAATGATTACTCCTATTTCCCTTCCTTTTCCTTCAGTGTGTAAGTCTTATGTTTCCGTATTCATATGACCATTTAAAGTGATACCTTTTTCGGGAAGACAGTTTTTCTCATGTTATTTATCTTTAATATTTATTTATATTAATAAACATATATACTGGTAATTGTTTAATGCATTCTACTACTGAGTAAATATACCTATTTGATAATATTCTAATATTTAACTTATTAAGTTAAATTAGCACAATCAGTTTTATTTAATCAATTTGACATTTATCATGACCATAGTTTTACTAGAAATAAAAATACAGGCTGGCAAGATTTCTAGGTGAGATGCTAGATTCCCTCAGTTCCAAGTCCTCATAACCCCACAAAGTGGAAAGAGAAAAAACTGATTCACACAAGTTGTCCTCTGACTTTCATAAGCATGTCATGGATACTTGCATGTGTGAACATAACATGCTACTAAATGTGTGTGCACATGCAAACTAATGAATAATGAATATAAAAAACAACAATATGATGATAACACTTAAAAGGGAGTGTTTTGGAAGAGAGTAAATGCGCCTACCTAGTCTCATGTCATTAATTTAAGTTGTCTCAAGCAGTGCTTCTCTCTGCATCTCACAGTCTGAACTATCAGATGCATGGTCTACACCAATCACTAAACAAAGTCAGTGGTTTCAATAATTTCAATAAACGGATCAGAATTCTCTTCTCTCTCTCTCATCTCTCTCTCTCTTCTCTCTCCCCTCTCTCTCGTGTGTGTGTGTGTGTGTGTGTGTGTGGTGTGTGTGTGGTGTGCGTGTGTGTTGTGTTACCTGGGGATATTTATGATACCACACAATGCCATACAAAGAATGAGTGCCACTTTTAGCATGCAGCTTCAGAAGGAAAGATAATACATAGAGTGTGTTAGAAGGACAAAATAAGATTTATCTCAGTAGATGGGGAAATAGCAGAGAGGCTGTGTTCTATGTCAAGAAGCAAAGTAAATACAAGATTTGGAAGTGTAGAAGTTTCTGGTATGCTTGTACAGCTGAAAGCATAAGAGCCTGTGTGTGCTGAGTAGATCAGGGGGTATAAGCTTCAGACACAAAGACGGAAAGATAATCTGACACTTTCATAAAAATGATTTGAAATGCTGTTCTGAAGTTTGTGCCAGGAAGTATATGTAGAAAGCCCAGCAAAATCTGCAATGAGGTCCAAGCAAGGTCGTAAAGCAAGCATTTCGTGAAGCTGTGGGAAGGCAGAGACTAGACTGGGAAGAAAGGAATCAGTGAAATCTACTGCCTTAGGAGGAAGAGTTATGACCTCTAACAGGAAGCATCGAAGACCAGAGTCATCTGCAACCACAGACTTTACATGTCACGTCTGTTGAGATCTTTCTTAAGACCCAACTCTCATCAGCAGCTAAATTCCTATTGTGTTTACTCCATGAAGGTCTGTCGGTCATGGTATTCACATCTCCAGCATGGGGATAGGTTCTGATCAGGTTTATTGAAATTATTGAAAACCACTGACTTTGTTTAGCGATTGGTTATAGACCGTTGCTAAACCCTTTGAGTTTGGGGGAAGGAAGTAAGACAGTGTCTCATTGTAGCTCAAGCTGATCTGGGACTCTGTGTCACCTCAACTTGGTTGAACCTATGACATTCTTCCTGCTTCAGCTTCCAAACTTCTGCAATTACAAGCATGAATTACTATTCACAGAGAGACTTAACTCTTCCTCTTCCTATTGTACGAGATAATAAGGTTTCTGGTCCGGCCTTCTCCTTTTTTCTCTTTTCTCCCCATCCCCATCCATTGCACCAAAGGAAGAGTACCATGCACCATTTGTCTAGAGCCATCTGAAACAGCCCTGCAACGTAGAGTCCATGGATTCCTGTCTTACTGATACAGACCAAAGTTTCAGTAAGATTAAGTCCTTTCTGAAAGTCACACAGCTCTTGGAGGGCAGACTAAGTGGAACTTGAACCCATGTTTGTATTTAGGCTCAAAATTTTAAATTCCAGAAGAACAGACTCTTCAAGAATGGATCTGTTTGCTGTTCAGTAACTGCTAACATGCACTGTATAGCATAATCTGTGTTAGCCCACTACCATTGTGGAAGGAGGCTTGAAGTATTGATGTGGTGCCTTTTGATTAATTTAAGTATTTGACTTTCATTTTCCTTGAATCTGTTTGGACTTTCAGTTGAAATGAGGTTTCTGATGAACTGGTTTTTTATGCCATAGTCTCTTAAAGTTTTTGTTATTTATTCAAAATGTGTTTAGGAAGTGGCTGGGAGGAGGTGGCTCAGCAGGTAATGTCTGCTGCATGAGCATGAATATCTGATATCAGAGTCTAAATCCCCGTGAGAAAACTTGGTGTGCATCTGTAACTCCAGTGCTCAGGAGCAGAGAGAGGTGGGACCCTGGGGTCTTCTTGGCCAGCTGGTCTAGTCAGTCTGTGAGTCAGGTTCAAGTATCAAAAAATAAGATAAAATCCAATGAAAGAAGACACTTGACATCCACCTTTCACTTCCACACAGTCATGCACAAGCACAGAACAACACACACACACCACACACAACACACACACACACACACACACACACACAAATGTGTACAAATTGATAACACCTCAGTATAATTGACAAGTGCCAAAGATAACTATAAACTTTTTTAGACGAAGTGACACTGGCAAACATTGTCCAGATTCTCTTTTTTTTCTTGTGTCCCCACCCCGGCCCCAGATTCTCTGAGGACACAGAGTGACAATTAGAAATGTAGTGGAGTTGAGTTTGGAGCCTGTGAAGAGAGGAAAGTTCTCGTGTGTTTAGTAGGCAGTTGGTAATGTTGCACTATGGCTTTTAATCACAGTTGTGTTGTACTGTCTATAGTGGGTGTGTAGCAAATGCTTAGATAATAAAATCAATTAATACATGAACCATCTGCGAATGCCTATATAAATATTCTCTTTTCCACTTCAGATTTCCATCTCATTCAGATGGATATGTAATCAAATGTTAACATAAAAAGGAAATAAAGGTTATAAAATATGTCTACCGGAGCAGGCTTAGACTTATGCATATGTAGGCAATAAACATCAATTTATTTTCAAAAGACTCATTGGTTATAACGTTTACCTGTACATCTTCAAATATGAATTCAAAGTCAAACACAAATCATAAATGTTTTCATTCCTTTCCAGGTATTTGTGGTTATCCAACTAACAATTAGATCATTCCCTCAAAGTAGCTTTACAAGTGCTTTTAGTATTTTTCCCTGGAAGCATTACCACCAAGGGTCAGCAGCCCTTGTGATGCGTGTGGGGTGACAACCAAGTAACAAAAACACACTGCATTAATTCATCTCTTGTCCTCAGCTTGTTTCAGGTGTGTGTGGCAGAGATGTCACCGTGACAACTAAGCAGTGAGCTCTTCAACAGTGGAGGGTTTGCTTTAAGTCAGCCAACTTTCTGCAGTAATCGAGTCCAGTGGAGGCGGAGATCGTTTTAAAAGTGGGACATTTGTCCAAGTGATAGCAGTCACCTGATAATGAAAAACAATCCAGCCAAGCTGACTGCTTTGTCTGCATTGTTATTGTTTTCCAATTCTTTCCTTTACTCTTACCACTTACATTGACTCTCTGTAGTGCACCAAGCACTCTACCTGTGTACATGGTTACCAAGCTAAAGCATCTGAAGACTCGGAATAGCTCTCTGTTGATTTCTACCCCACATCATAGCATGGCTTTCAGGCTTTGGTGGGCTACGGTAGAACTAAGGAGGAGAAGGTTAACAGAAACACACATGGTTTGTGAGCTCTCCACTTGCTGTTTGCCTAGAAGAGTAGAACTTCCTCTGCCATAAACTTTGGCCACCATGATGTTTGCCCGCCCCAGCACATGGACCAGGCAACTGTGGAGGAAACCCTCTTCAATCTTGACAGAAAGTAAATCTTTCTTCCTTTCCCTGAGGTTATTTCTTTCATGGATTTGGTCACAGAGACAAGAAAGGTAATCTTACAGCTGTGAATCATGGGAATGCCCTTAAGCTGCTTACTCTGTCTGTATTTTTTCAAATCTGAAGAAAACTGCCTTGGCTAAAAAAGTAACTCCACAATTCTGGAACCTTACTCTTAAAGGGAGTTTTCTGAGACTTGAGACTTTTAGTGACCCCTTGTCACTAAGAATTTTTTGACTATATTATACAGTATCGCTGAGAGCAAATCACATTTGATTTTGTTAGCAGCTAACATACTAAAAAGACCAGGGCAGGAGGAAGAGCTATTTCTTTCCTGCAACTGTTTTTGTTGTTTGGTAATGGCCTAATGAATACTCTAAACCATCTCCTTCATGCTTTCCTTTGCCTGTAGATCTAAAAGAATTTATTTATAGCACCCCAAGATTTTGTCAAACCAACTATTTCAAGTCCAGTTTCCCCCTAGGATTTTAAGACTTTGTTTTAGTGGCTCAGAAGGACTGACTTCTGCCTCAGGTGAGATAAGCCCACCCACAACTGTCACAGGGTATTCTCAGGACTGTATACTCTCACCAAAGAAGGCTAAGAAGAGTGATAAAAGCCTTTGCTCCCAGAGCAGGCCTTGAGAGGCTCTCCTTTCTCATGGACAGTGTCTGGACCATCCACCCCCTCTTTACCCCTCATTGGTTATGCCAGGTTTGAAATGTTCTAAATGAAAAGATCCTTTACATTCATCAAATAGTAATGACTGGTCTTGACTTCATGTTGGGGAGTGGGAGTTCTGAAGGTTTAGGGATTTAGTGGAAGGTGTCTCCAAGTAAAATCCAAGATGCAAAAGAGATCCACTCGACAAGCTCAATGAACAGGAATTTTCACAGTGGACACTTTCATCCATTCCTCTACCGCAATGAAGCCTTCCTCCAAATGTAGCCACATGACTCTCTCCCTCGCTTCTTTTTTTAATAATTCACTTATCTTTATTTATGTGGCATTGGTGTTTTGTTATATGTATGTCTGTGTGAGGGTGTCAGATCTTGTAGTTATAGCCAGTTGCAATCTGCCATATTGGTGTTGGGAATTGAACCCAGGTCCTCAAGCAATAAGTGCTCTTAACTGCCGAACCAGCCCCTCTTCCTCACTTCTTGCCATTTTTCACTCATTGATTCCTAGTGAGTAGTCTGCTAATTAGCCATCTCACTTAGAACGCCAACCTTGCTGTCTCTACATTCCTGATTTCTTGTCTTATTCTACATTTGCTGGCTTGTGTAACACTCTGCATCTTATGGCATCCTGAGTAACTCTTTGCCATGCTTATATTGTATGTATCCCCCTTTATACTCCATGGGACTGCATGTGTCTTGAAGCTAGGGTTCCATGAGCAATGACTAAGATATCTTGATTATTTCTTTATTTAACATACACTTATTTCTGTGATGTTGGCCATATGATAGGCTCTGTTCCCAGCATTAACTGATTTAATTTTAGCACTGAACCATAAGGAAAGTTCTCTTATTGTATGTGTGTGCCTGTGTGTCTGTGTGTCTGTGTGTCTTGTGGTGTGTTGTGTGTGTGTGTGTGTGTGTGTGTGTGTCATGTGTGTGTAAATGCTGTGAGAAACCAAAAGCGTGGCTGTTAATGGTTGTCAACAAGCAGTGGCACAACAACAACACAAAGGAATCTGACTTTGATTCTCACTCTTCACTGTTTCACTTTGGCCATTTTTTTTTCCTGACATGCTAAATAAACTAAAGTAATTTTTCAGATTGACCCCCATTTTAATTTAAATTTATTTTAATTTGTAGATATAAACATGAAATTATACATGTGTGGGCATCATGTGAAATTATGATACATGAATATATTATGTGGAATCTAAATCAGGTTAAGCATTTCTATCTCTATGAACAGTCATTATTTCTTTAGTGAACACGCCCAAATTACTTTCTTTCAGCTTTTAAAAATGTACCAGTACATTATTATTACTTACAGTCACACTATTTTGTGAAAACATAAGAAACTTTTTGCTGTAGGGTGTTCTGTAGGCTAAATGTGTTGCTCTGATTGGTCAATAAATAAAACACCAAGCCAAAGCAGGCAGGAAGTATAGGCGGGACAAGGAGAGAGGAGATTCTGGGAAGTGGAAGGCTGAGGCAGAGAGATGCTGCCAGCCAGCTGACATGACAAGCGAGATGTAAGGTACCGGTAAGCCATGAGCCACGTGGAAACTTATAGACTAATAGACATGGGTTAATTTAAGATATAAGAACTAGATAACAAGAAGCCTGCTGTGGCCATACAGTTTGTAAACAATATAAGTCTCTGTGTTTACTCAGTTGGGTCTGAGCAGCTGCAGGACTGGCAGGTGAGAGAGATTTGTCCTGACCGTGGGCCAGGCAGGAAAACTCCAGGTACAACTTTTAAAGCATTGTTTGTTACATTTTCCTACCTCAAAGGACTGCTCCACTTCAATACGTATAGCATTGTATTATACGGCTCCTCTACCCAGAGGCTGCAAGTCCCTTGTAAGTGATGCCCTTGCTAAGGGAATGACTGACCAGAGAGCACACATGGACATTCTGGACCACATAGAATTGAAACAGAAAAGAATTGTTTCTGACAAGAGCTTTAGATACCACAGAATGAAGCATATTACAAAAACTGATATCAGCTGTTTGGAAAGGTCAGCTCCTGGTAGTCTTGAGAAAAAGATACATCCCTTCTCTGGTGATCTTCTTAACACAAATTAATTAGCACTTGGGTATACCAAATAATGTGATTGTTACTCATTTAAAAGATAACATGGAAAAAAGGTAAATTTTTCTAATAGTAGACAACTTTAACTATCTTCCCCTTTTGTAAAACACTAACGATACTAATCTGAACGTCCCCAGGTACACTTTGAAGAACAGCACTCTACCTAAACGTTCATTCACTCTTTCTCATTCCTTGTACTCCAGTAGGAGGCGCTGTGCCGAGCACTGTGACAGGTGATGTGAACTGTGATGTAGTCTCTGGAATGCCAGTGAGGAAGTTGGCGATAATACACAATCTCAAGGATGGGGAAACAAGTTATAATATCACGGTAACAACATTAACTATTACTGCAATTGGAGCTGACTTATGAGGCATTGTGCTAAGGAACTGGTACATGCTTTAAAGTTAATTTTCATAGAAATGCAGTGACAATCCTATTCATGTTCCTATCTTATAAATGAAAAGACTGAGAGTTTACCTCAGTATATGTAAACACCTATTCAAACAGAGCCAGAAATTGATCCCAGGTCTGTTGGACAGGAGGGTTTGTTCTCTAAGGATCTGATCATGAGACGTCTGAGACCTGGGAGAGGAAGGAAGGCTAGCTCATGCAGTTGTATCAAGCCTTCACAAAGATGGTAGCTAGAAAGAAGATAGGAAAGCAGAAAATATTATTATTGTTAACTTCTGTTTCATGGAAATGTTGCCACTGAAATAGTGAACAAGGATTCCTTCTACCTTTACCTGAGTAACAGCTAGACAGACATTCCGTGTTGCCGTTGTGATGACACTTTCACGCCCCTTCGTCCCTTCCCTTCCAGCTTTCTTCTCTCCTTCTGACTACTGTCTGGTATTGATGTACCACATGTCCATACCAGATCAAAAGCATATGGGATTTTGAACTTATTGACACTCTTCTGTTAAAAATTACATTTAGAAGCATGTTGAAAGGTCACCTCTCTGGTTACTTATTTCTTGACACTTTTTATAACATGAACTGTAGCCTTGGTTCATTAGTCAAGGATATTAACAGCCAGGGTTTGGCTCTCTGAGACCACGTGGTACAGTCTGGGCCCACACATATTTCTAAGGCTTGTTAAAGTCTTTATTCTTTAAGAATTTCCCATTAATCTCTGCCCAAGAAGTGCAATAATAGGTTAGTTAGTCATCAGACACAAATCGGAATAATTCCTACAAGGGCCTTCAACAGCATTCTTTTGCTCTGTGCTTATATTTTAAGGGAAATTAAGATGAGGGAGGAAAATGCCCCCCACTCTCAGCACAGAACCTTTCCCCTCTTCCAGAGTATCTCATCCTGGAAGAATTAAAATTAAGACACAAAGAAATGTGCCAGATCAAGTGCAAAGAGTAGGCCTTTGCTGTGAAAAATGAGGCCTTTCTCAATCCTGCCCTCCCACACCCCATCATACAAAGGCATCCTCTTTGATTATTACTAAATTTTACAATTCATTGTTCCCTTCCAGTCCACAGAGTGAGAAATTGTGTAAATGGAGATGCAAGCACATGGATTATAGACGGCACCTGATATTAATAACAGCAATAAAAAAAATGTTTACCTAACTTGGATAGATTGTGTGCTTAGGTAGAATGTGTGTGTGTGTGTGTGTGTGTGTGTGTGTGTGTGTGTGTGTGTGCTGCTGAACACATGCACTCTCCCATCTCACGTGGAAAGGCAATATCAGAACATCAGAAACTGCATTATGCAATTTTTGTATGCAATATCAGTCCACTTCTTGGCTGACACCCAAATCTATTGTGGCGAGAAAGTAATAGATGAACTAACTAGGGATTCAGACTTACTGGCTAGTGTCCAAGAAACATTAAACAACTGAGCACCGAACATAACAAGGAGGACGGTGCATGCAAATTTGGATGTCTTACTGAAAACAGCACACTTATTAATATATTAGACTTGTAGACGGGAGGGTGTTTAATACCTACTCAGAAATTACTCATGGGTCGGCTTCACAGAAATGTCACTTGTGCAAGCGTGAGCTGACAGGACGATGCCAGGCACGGCTGATCATGGTTGGGCTGTATAAAAGACGCTGGGCTGCCTGGGCTTAACAAGAATGTGCTGGACACTAAAAATGGTTAAAAGTAGGTCTCTCATCAAGTGTTTTGAATAAACTAAGTAAAATGTTTGAAAAAGAAAATATATTAGGCAAGGTAGCTATTGGCTTTGTCAAGACAACCTCTATTGAAAGTCCGTGAGTGAGGCTCTACTTTGAGATAGAATACAGATTAAGCGGAGGGCTTAAAATATTCTTCAATGGGAATTATATTTTTAATAACATTTATTAAGATAAAATTTTTATGCAGTAGAATTTTCCATTTTACGGTGTATAGTGTGATGAACTTGAATAACTGCAGAAGCGTACACAGACACAATCACACTTGGTGCACAAGACATTTCTATCCTGCCCCAAAGCCCTGCTGATACTTTGTAGTCCATGCCTTTCTCAGACCTCCAGCCTCTCATCTGCACTGATCACACATTTGTCTCAGTGGAGTTGCTTTTATAAAATGCTACACACTAGCATGGAAGTGGGGGAGGGCGGTTAATGGAATTATGCAATAAGTAATCTTGCCTGAGGCCTGACAGATTCATTCTTGTAGTTTTATGTATAGATAGTTCATACTTTTGTATTTCTGATAAGAATTTCTTTTCTTTATACATTAACTATGTGGTAAACTTTTTTATGTTATAGTGGTGATTGATTAGTATACTATAGGTATTAGTTTATGTTGTTCATCATAAAGAAATGTGTTTTTATATTTCTTTGGCAAATACTTGGGAGTAGAATACCTAGCAAGCAAAATTTTGAATTTGTTAAGAAACACCTGGCCCATTTTTTGGTATGATCATGCTATTTTGTTTTTTCGGCATGGTGTATGAGAGTTTCGTTGACCCACACTCGATTTGGCACTTGACACTATCAAGAATTTTTCTAGTTTCTATCGTGGCTTCTGCTTAGCTGAAGACCTTTGAGTCTAATATCAGACATCACCCACATCTCTTCTGCTGTCCTTTGAAAACAAATTAGGTTTTTGTCTAATTGAATTGTTCTTTCAGTCTGAACATTCAATTTTCTGTATCTGTTAAATGGAGAGCACCTCCCTACATTTTGGGAAAGCAAATAACATTTTATATGCAAACAATTTGATATAGTGCCCAACTGTAGGTATTAGATAAGCAATGTTACTCTACTGATCTTCCTGGAGACAAACTCTATCTTGGGGTCCTTATGATCCACTTAAAAACCAGCTAATGTTTTGTCACATTCCATTCATCATCTTTCTGGATCCTCAACTAACTTGAAAAAGAGCTAATAATAACTAGCCATTACATGACAATAGATAATCCAGTAATCCCCAGAGATATCTTCATGATTTAAAGACAGAAAGTCATTTATCAGCCCAGATGGATAGTGGGAGTGTGAGGCAGGGATGGGTGGGTGGCGTCTGGTTGTCCTGCAGTGACAGTTACCCTATTTATCCAACTTACAACCCTAAAAGAAAACATGCACTTGAGGCTCATGTTCTGATCAGAGTGCCATGGGATGCTCAGAGAGTCTAGTAGATAGCCTTAGGGAACCTAGGCAAGGGAACTACATTTTTCTGAAACTTAAAAGAATACAATCAAAAGAGAGGCTTGAATGGCCAATAAACAGATGAAGGGGGAGGAAATAAGTGTTCTGCTCCACTAGTGATTAGGGAAATGCAAATTAAAACTAAGGCAATACGATTTTTTACAATTCTCTCAGAGGCTAAAATTGAAGTCCGACAACAAGAGATTTCAAAAATGTATGGAAGTAAAAAATAATTTTCTTTATGGAATTTTTCTAAGATTTTTAACAATTTTTAGAGAGATATGGGTGGTAAAGGCAAGAGCACTGCAGATGTCTATCTGCGACTACAAAATAGCACATCACTTCCAAGCATCTAAGCTGCTGGAGAAATTCCCCCATACTGTAAAAGAGAGAGAGAGTGATAAATGACATCTCTTTGTGAAAGCATTTATCCATTTTCCCCTCCTAATTTAACATATTTTACAGGTTCTACTTCTTTCTAATTAAACCTACATCTTTTTGGTTTTCTAGATGTTTCTCTTTCTTTACAATAGTCTACCATGACCCACCTGCTCATAAACTCCTTCTGTGCTTTATATTGGAGTTATTGCAGTCATGGAATGCTCTTTAGCACCTATGTTCTATTCTATGCCATACACGAGACAATCTGCACTCTGTTAGGCAGAAGAGGTATGAGAAGTCTAATAAGCTCTGTAAGGAGGCATATTTGGGAAATTTAGATTTATTTCTTTGCTGAAGTTGCTCTTAATATCTGGTAATATAAGTACTTGAAATATCTTTGAATGCCAGTTGGAAGGAAAAAAAAATTGCATTTTTCTGTAAGTATAAGTCTCTTGATTTCACAGAGCCCTCAAATAGAGTGGCAATGCACCCCTCTAGTTCCTGTTCTGAAAGAGGGAAATAAATCACACTATAAGTTCATATTTAAGTAGTAGTTAAAAAAATCAACATTTCCTGTGTAGACAACCTCTATGCTTTCCCCACTTCCTCATATAGGTATTAGATAAATGACTATTGGCATTTAGAATTTAACATTCACCTTTAGTTTTCAAAATCACCTCAGCAATTAAAAAATTTTAGACTGACTGCAGTATAGCTAGTGTTAAGTATAGTAATAAAAATTAATAGGTGTCATCAGATATAACATATCTGGATTTGGTGAAAACCATAATTTCAAAAAATGGAGATAATATATTTCAATAGTAGAATGGCACCTACTCATACTAGAGAGAAGCAAGATTTTGAGGATGCTATTTTCTGAGATAGAAAGAATTTATGCTCTTGATTCAACAATGTGAGGTGGACAAAGTGTGTGCTTTCATAAGATTAATATGTAAAGTTGTGACAAAAATCTCAACAATCTGCGGCATGCGTGAAGGAGTAAATTATTAACATCTTAATATATTGAACATGATGTTAATATCCTTAACAATTGTAAATTGACGAAATAAAATAGTAAAAACTAAATTTATCATGATATAGGTAATAAATGTGTTTTCTGGCCAATGCTGAGATTATGTCTTGTTTATGAATTCATGTGGACAGGAAATTTTGAGAGTAAAAAGAAGAAGCCAGTGGTTTCAATTTTGGGTGATTTGGTATTACTGATATTGTTATTATTTAAATTTTTTAGATTTTATTAAATTTATTTATTTTATGCTTGTTCATTTAAGATATATTTTACTGTCTCTTATTCTTTTAAAGCCAATGATTGACTTGATTAATATGTATACCAGTAAAGAAATGTCTTAGAAGCTAGCTTACTGTGAATTTTCACAGACATTTAGAGCAAAATGAATCTATACTCTTTTCAATGTAGCTACTGTTTTCTTTTATAATCACATCTTAAAAAAAAAAAAAAAAACAAGAAATCTTCTTCCTTCTTTCTATTCTTTTTGCCTCCAACCAGTGGGATCGATGACATAAGATATCTATCTGCTAACTTACTTCCTGTTCCTTCAGCTAAGCTTTTTAAGTTTGTATAAACTGAGCAACTTCAATCTTAAATAAAAACCTAAAGGATGGCCTTCGTGAAGCGGGAATAGTTTTCTTAAGCTTCTGTGTGCTGCTCTAATTGTTACATGCAAATTGTTCAATAAATAACGTTGGCCATAAAAAGAAAAGATATTAATTAAGGGAAGGATTTAGGCTGACTCAGTCTCATACACGAGACAAAAGGTTAAGTAAATGCCAAGGCCGCCGTGCCTCTTCAAACAATGAATATTAGTTTTAGAATCATTAATGTCTGCTTAGAAAACAGAGTTTATACTGGAGACTTGTATTCAAAATAGCCAAGGCCAAAGCGCTTCTTCAATCTGAAGTGAAATTCTTGTCCAATCAAGGAGTTCAATTTGTGTGCAGTTAGGAGTGTGTGGGGGGATGACAGGGCCTGCTCCATTTATATGCAGCCCCAGTTTGAGAGAGCATGCTTTTCCTTGCGTGTAACAATGTGCACAGTTAATACATGGCCAGCCGTGTGCCGTCAGACTGCATGGGGGAAGGCAGGGGTGACAGACAGCCAGCAGCACTGCCATCCCTTGATCTGTGAGATGCTCAAGAGGAGAGGCATTAGAGCTAGTGGGGTAAGACAGGCTGGAGGGCTTGCGCCTGGCCAGGCAAGGCTTCTCTTCAGGGTGGGAAAAGTTTCTGGCCCAGCACGTGAACTCTATGGCCTCAGAGTTCGTTGAGTCTGTGTTACTTTTCTATACTCAATCCTTTGGGAAGTTTTGATAGCCAAGCTTGAACATCATTTCAGCCTCCTTGATGGTAAGAACTGTCCTGCCCTAAAAATGGAGATTGAGCAATGAGCAGGAGAATGTCAGTGGTTTACATGTACTCATGTGTATTTTATAAATCTAACTTACATAGCCTCTGTTCTATTAATACTGTGTGTTGATTCCCTAATTTGCCTTTTACAACCAAGCCAATTTTAATTAAACATAATAGTTAAGTTGAAATGTGTTTCTCCATTTCCCATGGCAAATTTATTATATTGCATAATGCATACTAAAATTTTTTATAATTGATTTTAACATTTTTAGTAATTTTAATGATTAAATTTTATTTAATAGTTAACAAATATACTTAATATCTAAATTTTTATCCTCCTAAAGTTATGGCAATGAGTAAAGTGTATTAGAAACTCATAGAGGTGTGGGACACAGTTAAGTCATTTAAGTACCTGTTACACAAACAAGTAGTGTGTGGGTCTTTTAGCAACCACCATAAAGGCCAGGGTGGCTACATTAGTCTCTAACTCCAGTAATAGGATGAGCAAAGGCAGATCCTTGTGACTCACTGGGCTGGGCAGTCTTCTATCGGCAGGTCAATTACAGGTTCAGCAAGGAGCCTGCCCGCCAGAATAAGGCAGAGGGTGGGAAGACACCCAATAGACAAGCACTACCCTGCACACACCATACAATCATTGTACATATAACACACACACACACACACACACACACACAACACACACACACGACACGATACCATGAATTCAACAAATGCTTCTTGCCTCACCTTTATTTCACTTATGTCTAAATGTGTGTATTTAAGACAATCTAATCTATGGTACCTAATTATTTGCCTATGGTGTTGACTTATGCAATCGGATGCTTATTTGCTAAAATATAGAAATGAAGATACTTTTAATCCAGCTTAATATGTTCACAGTAATTCTGAGCTACATTTTTACTTCTTTTTTAAACTTCTTTAACTCTTAATAAGTGGGACAAGAAATGTGTATAGAAAATGACTCCGAAGGGGACAAAGGAGGCACAAAGTAGGGCAGGTTAGGTGTCAGTCCTCAGCTACCTGACAGGATACAGTCAGTGGGAGATCTCGTTAGGTTTCTGACCCAGTTTCTCCACTCTGAAAATTAAAGGACTCAGCCCGCCTCCTCCTGCCCATGCAAAACTTTCTCACTCCACAGAAGTATTTTTTGAGAATTACAAAACTGTGAAAAGAAATAAATCAACCACAAAAGAGTCAGTTGATGGAGATAAAATAACATGTGATGACTTCAATGTCTTTAAAGTATGATGAAATTTCAAAACATTATTAATTTTATCTATAAAACCATTGTCACTAATTTGAGGGAGACCATTTCCTTTTCTTATACTAAAAGGCCCTTATTGAATGTTCAACTCAATTACAATAATTTTAACTTGTAAAATATTATTTTAAGATGTGTTACATTTGTTTATGCTGTAGAACATTGCTTTAACGGTGCAAAGATGTGTTGCATTTGTTTAACTCTGTGAAGCTGTGTTACTGAGCTGCCTAAAATACCTGATGGTCTCATAAAGAGCTGAACAGCCAATAGGGAGGCAAGAGAAAGGATGAGCAGGGCTGGCAGGCAGAGAGAATAAATAGAAGAAGAAATCTGGGAGGAAAAGAAGAAGAGAACAAGGGGAAGAAGATGCTAGGGGCCAGCCACCCAGCCACCCAGCCAGCCATGAAGTAAGAGCAATAGTAAGATATACAGAAGTAAGAAAGAAAAAGCCCAGAGGCAAAAGGTAGTTGGGATAGTTTAAAGTTAAGAAACCTGGCAAGAAATAAACCAAGCTAAGGCTGGGCATTTGTAAATAAGAAAAAGCCTCCATGTGTGATTTATTGGGAGCTGGATGGTGGGCCCCCCAAAAGAGTACAAGAGCTAAAAGAGTAAAGAGTAAAAAACAACCAACAACATTAAGTACTAAATATATGTGTAGATACATGTACTATTTAGATAATGCACACATTTATTTTAATTGTATGTTATGTATATATAAATATAAGTATTTCAGTTATATAATGCATATATTTCAGTATGCTTTCATTTGCATATGTATAACTCTTAGCTTATGTCTTTATGTGTGTGTAAATAGCTGCATGTGCAGCCCAAACACATATGGATAGAGAATAAAGTCCCAGCTGTACATGTGTGCATGTATACATGTGTGTACATATTCCAGACAACATAGGACTGAAGGAAGAAAAAAATTTCTCCTGAAGAAAACTTCTGAGATAGCTGTCAGGCCGTGAGACTGCACTGTAGAAGGCTACTTCAAAGGGAGATCTTTTGGTTAGAATCTTTGAGGATAAATCTCAAACAAACCGTTCCTATGATGAATTTCTTTGTATGAAGAGAAGTTCAACAGAGAGGTAGATGGAGGTGACCATGGGTGTGGAGAAGGTTGGATCTGGCCAGAGGTCATGAACCCTTTCATAGAGACAAATGGGTGGAAAGGAGAAGTCTCCCTTTGGTTTTCCTCTATGCTCACTCCTATGGAGTGGGAGGCTGAAAACAAACAAAAGTAATACATTAGAATGAGTGGAAGAAGTATGGCTGAGAAATGCTGAGGAGAACTGGAAGACGAGAGAGACTGGAGGAGGGCATGGTAGATACACAGAATGAAACAAACAGAAATCACAGAAGATGATGGATGCAAAAAAGGAAGAAACAAGTGAAAACCTCAGGAACCCACTAAGCAGACAAATAGAATAAAGTATAAAAATATAGAAGGGGCCAAGACAGAGCCAAGTAAGGGACATAAAGAAGAGGTGGGGAAGGAAATACGGACAGCAGGGAGCGAAAGGCTGAGGTACAGATGATAGAGGGAACACATATCGAATGAGACAGCAAGGACAAAATGAACAGGAAGGCTGATGGTTTGAGAAAAGAAAAAAAAGCAAAGGAAAGAAAAGAGAAAATGCAAACAAATTGCAGTAGAAGAGAAAAGATAAGACAGAAAAGCAAGAAATTCTAAGTTCAATGCACACACAAAATTATTATATTTAAAGTTCCTATTCTTGGGGCTAGAGAGATGGCTGAGCAGTTAAATGCTCTTACAGAGGACATTAGTTTTGGTTCCCAGCACCACATCAAGCACACAGCTATCTGTAACTCCATCTCCAGGGGATCTAAACTCCTCTGACTTCAGTGGACAGTAGTATACTCATGTGTCAGTATACACACACACACACACACAGACACACACACACACACACACACACACACACACACACACATACACACAAACACACACACACCCTAAGGAAGCACAAGTGGCTGCAATGGGGTAAAGGCAAGGGGACAAAGAATGGACATCTGCACCTTTCTTCGTGGGTATCCATCAGAAAAAGTACAAGCCTGAAACATAAGCTCTGCCTACTTAGCAAAATAAGGAGGCCACACATTAATGTTGGATAGGGACATTGACACTACAGGCATGTATTGAAAAGAACAACTTTGCAAGAAATAGTAATATTGTTATTGATGTATTTATTTATATACTCTAAAAGTCTAGAGCTAGGCTTAGGAGGAGAAGTGCCTTTCCACAGCTGTGCTGAAAGGTAGTACAGAATGCCCTCTTGGTAGAATCAACATTGTAAGGCAAGTCTTCTACTGGACCCTTAGAATCCCTGCATTGTTCTTCTCAGTAGAGCTCTGACAACAGAAGTTATCACACCAGTGAATCCTTCCTTTGTGTGTCCTGTACTTAGAGTAACCACCACCTCCTACCTATAATTTATGCAACTTTTTCTGCCCCAATATCTTCATTCCCAAATTATCCATCCTTCATTCTAGGTCTAACCCAAACAACACCTCTAATTAAGGCAATTAATTGGCTATTGCAGTTAAAGTTTCTGGTAAGTTGTCAGTAATAGAAGCCCTTAAAAGTGGTGGTTCCTGGTCTCTTGAAGGACATAGAAGAATGGCCCACTAGACCTTCATTCCATCTTTCTCTCTTTGAAGAAAGCTAAAATTATGCCCCAGTTTCTTTGTAGCTAATGTGTTATGAATTAAGTAGTCACATTCATGTCTGTAAAGTTAGAAAGAGAAACTAGAAAGAGTCATTTTCTTACCTCATTGGCATTTTCCCCAGGAAGTCAAGGCAACCAAGGACACCAGATTCTTCTGTCATCCTTGTTAATTTTGTAGTTTCCATAATGCACTAGCAGCCCCTCGGCTGATGATCATGTGAGCAGCACACCTTTCAGTCCAGTCCCTCTGGGTGTCTGGAAGCCAGAGATGGCAGCTCTCAGAGATCCTGCAAAGCGTAACAGCTCAGCCCAGAACCTGTGCTTCTGTTTGTCCCTTGATATCTAAGTACCTGACTCAGACCCTGTATGAAATCTTTTTAAATACTCAGAAACCCTTGCTGAAACCTGACAGATATTAAATTTTGCCATCACATATTTTTGACCTTTTATGCATTAAGTTCCTCAGGACCCCAAAATATATAACAGGGGGCCAAGCACAGAGTAGGCTACCCACCAGAATGGATTCCACTACTGCATTCAATTCTCAATAGAGGAACCCAGAAGTGAGGAAATGGTCCACACTATTGACTGCTTAGTGTCCTAGACAATTTGTCTTCCATTCCTCAGCCAGTGATTTGAAGGCAAAAAACATATTTCTAAAATCTCTTCCCTTTTCCAATTTTCTAATATGTTCCCTATTATCATGCTTTAATACCAAAGTCAAGAGTGGAGGGTGTGATGTGTCATGTGGTGTGTGCTTACCCTCTTCATCTAGCTTCGGGTTCCCTGACCACAGCTGTCTGAGAATAGGATTTCATGACAAGGTGGCAAGGGCTGAATTATTAATGCTAATATGGAATATCTACAGATGAATAAGAATTCCAAGTTTAATTTTGGTTATAGAGTGAGCATAATAAAGAATTTAAATGATGCGAAATGATTTTATTTCTGTTGACTATTGCTACAAGTCTCATGGTAATTTCTGTAATGATATTTTTGTTTGTTTGTAGTTAAAACACAAACTAGAACACACGTGTGCCATGAGTGACTATCTCCTCTGCCTTGGGACTCTCAGGATGCTTCTGTGGTTTTATGATATGGTTAGTATCCTCTTTAAGCTTCAACTCACAAATACTGAGTTGTTTTTTTTTAACCCAATTTATAAATTATCCTGGTCTTAACAATCATCATTAGGAAAGAAACAGTACATTTTGTTATTAATTTCTTTCTAGTATATTATAAAATCCCTGGTCCCTTCCAAGTCCTTTGCTGAAGGGGAAATAAAGAAATCATAAAGTGTTGAAAGTGAAGAACAATCGATACTTTGCTTATTCATTGTTGAAAGGCAGCACTAGACATTCTGCTCTACCATCGAGAAGCTTTCTCCTTCAGTAGATGGGAACAAATACAGAGACCCACAGCCAGACATTGCATAGAGTGAGACCTTGAAGCACTCAGCCCTAAATAGGATGTCTCTATCAAATCCCTCCCCTCAGAGCTCAGGGACCCATTCAGAGGAGGAGGTGGAAAGAGTGTAAGGGCCAGAGGGATGGAGGACACAAGAGAACACGGTCCTCTCAGTCAACTCACTGAGATTAAAGCAGCATGCACAGGCCCTGAAGGGGTCCACACCAGGTCCTTTGAGTATTACAGCTTCCAGTTCAGTGTTTTATGGATTCCTGAGTGTGGGAGTGAGTGGCCTCTGTCCCGTGCACCTTTTCTTGGGTTCATTTCCTTCTGTGAGGGTTTGTCCTGCCCAACTCCGATGTTTAGTTTTATCTTATTTTATTTTACTATTATTATGTCCTAGAAACTCGTTTATTTTCTAATGAGAGACAGAAAAAGTATGGATCCAGATGAGAGAGGATGTGTTGAGGACTGGGAGGAGGGGAGGGAAGGAAGAGAGACCATAAGCAGGATACATTTGGGAGAAAAAAATCTACTTTTAATTAATGGAAAAAATGTAAACAAAAAATTTTTTAACGTCTCAAAAAAGAGGAAAGAAGGAAGGGGAGGGAGGAGCAGGAGGCCAGCCCTCATTATTGAAAATAATTTACAAAATGATGTCAAATATTTTAAAATTCCTCTATTTCTTTTTGTGTTCATTCCTCCTCTCTCTACACAAGCATACACATCATATTCAACAAATTTAAATATCCCCTGGGGAAAATACATTTGTTCTTTCCCAAATGCCTGAAGTCCCTGTAATATAGAAGCAACGTTACTGGAATGATGCACATTATGCAGTGACGATTGCTGTTGATGACCCTGTTACTTAAGTATGACACTCCCTAGTACAGCCCAGTTTCTTGTTCTGTCCTTTAATGAAGACATTCATTGGTGCAGGTGGGATTTGTAACACCCCTCAAAAACGTCAGTGTTGGGGCTTTGGTCATTGACTTGGCACTATTTGAAGACTGTAGAAACTTTAAGACATGGAGCCTACTTGGAGTTTTTAGCTCATTGGGTCAGTGCCCTGAGGGGATTTTGGGATATCAGTCTTTTGTTTTTACATCCAGACATGAGGCAGGAAGTGATACTCTACATATTCACTCCACCATGTTACGATGCTTCTCTTTTTACTCAACCAATTATTGATTTTGACCCCCCAAACTGTAGGCCAAGCTAAACCTTTGTTTCTACAAGCAGATTTTCTCAGGTATTTTACTGAAGTATAGATAGCTGACTAGTACACTCATTATACTTGTTACTTAATCCAAAATCTACCATAGCTATCATTAGAAGTCAAGAAAGTACCAGGAAGAGGTAAATATTTTCAGGGGCTTTTTGTTTATTAGAAAAAAATTACTGAGCCTTATCAGAGAGAATTTGGTTATTATTAACTAAAGGGATCTGCATTATATACTAATAACTACATAATTTATTTATTTTTTTATTTTACTTCCTGTTACTGAGATAAAGTAGAATACTCGTCTTCAGAAGTTACCTGACAGACCAACGTACAGGAATCAATACCCCTGCTTGATGAGTGATGTTTCTTGCCACAGAACATCAGTGCTGCCCTCTGGAGCACTTGGCAGAGGCAGCACACTGGACAACAGGATCTGCATGAGTGTTCAGGAAGCAGACTTCTCTCCAAACTATGTGGCAGTGGTAATGGAGGACAAGTTGATGTCATTATACTCCTTTTAGAGGGCAAACAAAAAAAAACCTCAATGCAAGAAAAAAGAAAAAGGAAGTAAGCTTTCTCTGGCCATCATGCGAGTCTGAGATTAGAACTGTAGTGAAGACAGTGATTCAGCCAGCGAAACAGATGTGCTGGTTCCTGCATCACTTGGCAAAAAGCCATTCTTTCATGCAAGAAAAGATGCTACATGGACTCTCTGTTCAAAGTAGGTTAGAGAAGCCAGTTTTGAATTCGCTGAAACTGTGTCCATCACTCACTTCATTTCCAAGCCTCAAGGAGCGCCTAGAAAATGGCGAGTGAAGAAGCGCTTGCTATGCTGTTGGTTTTGCTTTACCGTTCTGTCTCTCTCTTGTTTTTCCTATTCATGCTCGGGAGGATGTATCTCCCTGCTTTGCAAAAGATAGATAGATAGAAATAGATAAGATAGATAGATAGATAGATAGATAGATAGATATGATCAACCCTGAGACCATTCCTTTCTCTCACTCCTGTCTAATTTGAATCCAGGGTTACACATTCTTTCTGAATCTCACACATCCATATCTTATTTTCTGTCCCCCATCCCCTGTACTTAGACTCCTGTCCTTGCACCCTGACTCTTCACTTTTTGACCATCTCTAATCTTTGTTAATTAAAAGCACTCTGATCTGTCTTTTTGTTTTCCACCAACAATGAGTTCTCTACTCAACATAAAACCCTGAATTTCCTTGCCTATAATTTAAAAGTCTTGGCTTGATCTATACCCTGGTTCTAGGCTCACGACTCCTGCATCTTCTTGATTACTAGCCCAGTTTTCCATTCTTCCCTAAGGCAACCTGGAGTTCTTGTGTGTTCACTTTTGAGGGGCTATGGGGGTTGCTGGACTAACTTTCCTCTATACCTGCCACTAGATCACACCTTTGATCAAATTCCATGCCAGCTGTTGGAAACTTTTTTCAATCACCATAGGGAATCAAAGCAACTTTTCCTTGTACTCTGTATTCTCAAAGACCATATAAACCATGCTGCTAATTGGGCCCTCTCTGGAATGTCATGTCAGGGTCAGTTCCTGCCAAATATCTACTGATGCTCTAGTACATGCTGGAAATTTTGAGAAATAATTTTTGTTATGTCATATTAACAAAGTTTTACAGTAACTTCAAGTGTTAGTGTCCAGTTTTCTGATGAGAAAACTAATCTCCAGAGAAGACAGAGCCTGAAGGACCTTAGCCACCCAGCTGTGGTCTGTCAGTGTGGATGGAGGATTATTGGTCAGACAGGAGCTCTGTGCTCTCTCCACACTGATGTTCTGTAAATGCCTTGGCAAAGGAGAATGTGTGGAACCTCATTAGAATCCATTAGTGTTGACATAGTGCAAATCCTCGATGGATATAGATTGATATATCAATAGATTTGTTGTAACTTACATTTTATATTAATGAAGTTCAACCAACTACAGAATCTGAGTGTCTGTGTCTATTTATATTCTACAGATAAAATAAGCATTCTCAGACATGTAGGAAAGCAGATTCATCCGTGACTAGAAAGGATAGGTCTCAGAAGTGACACATGACCAAAGAGACATCAGCATGTCCTGCGACCCCTCACATCCTCACCATTGAGTCTGTGGTACTGACCCCTGGCCTCTAGTTTATAGTTTTGATAAAGAAGATAGCAACAGCAAGGCTGTGGATTCACATGGGCCTGTTCTTTGAGACCCAGCCCTCCATAAAAGCTTGCCATCACTCTGCTCCAATATAATTAGCTGTTCCGAGTGGCCCCTGGTGACAAGTGGTGACCTGGTAGGCGACCGCTGTGCCAGAGGGAAGGAGTAGCAGATTCTGTTTCACGCAGGCTCCTGTGGATGTAGAAAAGTCTTCATTCTAACCAGGCCAGAAACAGGGGAATCAAGTGTCTGAGATTCCGCAGAACACTGAAGACAGTTATGGCTTGTTGTAAGTTCAAGAAGTTCACATCTGCACAGCCAGTGATTAAGGAAAATTTTCATAAACCTCAGAGGTTCTGTGAAGATTCTGGCTACTAAGAATGTCAGTCTCTGTGATGAAAGATAACTGAAGTCAGGTTAAAGAATAATGTTTGCATCTTAACTGTGTGGGTTCAAGAAGCTGCACCCCGCTAGAGTTAGCTAATATTATGCAAGCTTTGAAAGGAAAGATGTTTTTGTGACTAGGATAACCTAGCGAGAATAAAAAGTCTGATTTGATGAAAAGCCTCTGGTAAAATTAGAACCTGTTTCTGTGC
>NW_023505286.1:0-15000 GCF_004664715.2 Peromyscus leucopus | reverse complement strand
AAGTTTGTGCTCCGGCCTCAGGTTAGCAATTTGGAGTCTCCTAGTTTCCTGTGATGTCTTCAGTTCAAAAGGTAGCCTGTCCTCCAGCCAGCACTCCTACTGCGCATTCTAGCCAAAGTTAAATAAAATAATAATAATGTAAAAAGATAAGTGAAAGAAAAGAAAGAGAGCAAAGCCAATTGGCCAGGTTCCTTCCACAATCATTAACCATTTGTTCCTATCGCCCAACGTCCTTGGTTAAGGTGATTTCACTTCAAGGCAAACAAATGTGGCTGAGTACATTTCAAAGGACACCCTTGCCTTGTTATTTCAAATGCTCCCGTAATTTGGGGCTACTTTTATCTTTGTTCCTGCTCTAGAAGTACTT
The DNA here is from genome assembly GCF_004664715.2 of Peromyscus leucopus. Lineage (NCBI taxonomy): Eukaryota > Metazoa > Chordata > Mammalia > Rodentia > Cricetidae > Peromyscus > Peromyscus leucopus. The sequence goes on along the minus strand of NW_023505286.1, from coordinate 14,633 downwards.
GGAAGTTATTTTAATTCAAGTTGGGGGTACATTTCCTTCTTACCCATTACTCCCATTGAGATGACCTCAAGCAATTCTGAATAAAAGTCATCACAGCGTGGACTGGGCAGCATTAAGCCGTGATTTGTTCAACAGTGACATCTTGCAGAGAAACACAAAGCCAGACAATCTACTGAGGATGAAGGGCAAGGAAGTTCACTTGAGGAAGGAAAATAATACTAATCCTTTATTCAATAAGCATCAGGTAAAATGAGGTGCTTTCTTCTCTCCCCCCAAGTTAAGGAAGAGAAAAGTGCATTCATAAGAGCACCACCAGGTCACACAGGCCAGGTGGGTGTGGGGCCCTGGTGAAAGACGCCTTCTGATTACACGGTGACTGTGAAGAGTGCACATATGCACAGGGAGCTGTTATCTTTACCTGGGGAAGATAAGGCTAGCTAGAAAAGCAGGTGTCCTGGCTGGGCCTTCGAGTCCACCCTTCTGTCCCCACAATCTGCCTTTCTCACCCCACGTAGCAGTGTCTTTTCTAAGGATTTTAAGTTGCATCAGAGCATTCTTCCAAGTTAATCTAACCCCTGGAGGTGTATCTTCAGAAGTTAAAAACCCTAACTGCATCTTAAAGTAGGGGCTAGGCATTGGATCCTGAGAAGCAAACAGCTTTTCCCAGGGTCTGTCTGCTTGAGCATGTGGGCCAATGGGTCAGGTTCACCTTTCACCTTTTATTACTGGAAAATAAGAGAAAAATGTCTCCTTTAGCAGCTATCATCAGATTAAGAGACTCCCGGCCCACCCCACCCCCATCTTCAGTCCAAAATCTGGTGAGGTGACCACTTGGTTTGAGAGAAATGATGTTCAGAAGTGACCTTGACTGGAAGCCTGCGCTCTGGTTCGTGTTAACAACCACACTGAGCAGCGGTGTTAGCAGGTGGCCTCCTGTCCGGGACCTCGGATCATCAATCTAGAGTAAAAATCTTCTGGCCCCTTGCTTCACGGCTTAAGCAGCAAATGAATTCTTGGTTGTGAGTGTTTGGCAAAGAATGAAGCTTGATAGAGTGTCAAGCTGTTTTGTGTGGAGTTCTACATTCATAAACATGTGTGCCAAACCATACCAGAGAGCATGATTCTGGAAATGGGTTTTCATCCACACCAGGAGCTGTTCTTTCACTTGACCCTTCATGGATGACTGGGAATGATGAAGCCAAGAGAGCGATGTCACCATGCTACTTAGCACACGGTGGACTTCCATTAGCAAAAGAAATGGCCGAGACTATACTCTAAGACAAAGCAAGTGAGGTGGGGCTCAAGTGCATTCTAGAACGACCAAAACTATGGAAACAAGAGATCCTACCTATGGCTATCGGCATTTAAAATTTTTATTGTATGTGCTTGTTTGTGTATTTAGTGTGTGTGCACATGAACGGTGAGTGTGGAGGTCTGAGGAGAATGTGTAGGAGTAAGCTCTTGCCTTACACCACATGGGCCCTGTGAAGGAAACTCAGGTTGTTAAACTTGGGGCAAACCACCTTTACATGCTGAGTCTTTTCACTGAGTCACATGGATTATTGAAATTACATAAAAATGAAGAGTCCTTCGGTTAGTAGCTGTGAACTAAAGAGAAAAACTGTTCTTTTATGGGGGCTGCAGAGATGGCTCAATGGTAAAGAGTGCTTGCTGCTCTCCCAAGATGACCCGAGCTCGGTTCCTAGCACCCATGTCAGGTGGATCACAACCACCTGGAACTCCAGCTCCAGGGAGATCCCAGACTATGGCCTGGGACAGCTACATTCATACATAATCACTTGCACACGATCCACATAATTAAAAAAATAATAAAATGGAATCTTTGAAAAAATTCTGGAGGAGCTGGTTGGTATATTAAGCATCTCTCCTGTTCTAAATCTTGGTCTTCACAAGTAGCCTCTTTCATTAACGCAAAGCCTGGGATTCACGAAGTAGCCCTGCACCTTTATTTCCCGCAGTCACAGAGCACATGACTGCTTCTGCACTTGGAGGTAGAGCGGGTAACTGCTCCATCAGCCCAGATTTTGTTCTCATGGAGCAGCGAGGTTCATTATACCTCTTTATCAGCAGTGAGGTTTACAGCTGAAGCCATAAGAGATCCGTGTGAAACATGAGCCAAGAGACAAGCACTGAGTCTTGCCATTAATAAGCCCTCTTCGGGGATCCGGCATTAGCGAGATTCAGCGGATCATGGAGCACAGGGGGATCATTTTTACATGATTACTCTAAATTCTTAAACCAGAGGCTTAAGAGAGCGGCTTCTCACAAAGGCAGCTGTGGGAATTGTTGAATGATCGCTACAACACTTGCAGTGGTTTTACCCACTCCAGGTAGCTCCACGCGCCTCCCCAGCATGTCTCAGCTACCCGCTTTCAGGGGAACAGGGAAAGGAGGAGAGGAAGTGGTGTCCTGAGGAAGGATTTTCTCACTCTGTCAGCTTTGGGCGCTCCTCATTAGCACAGTTGCCAGCTCCTGTTTCTCCTTCCTCCACTGTAAGATTTGCTTGGCTTCTCCAGTCTGGTGTTTTGCATTATCTGCGTGTAGGACCTTAAGGTCACCCCTCGTCCACAGAGTGAGTTCTCCTGCACAAGCTCTGGAAGCGGGCTCGGGACGCCCTGTCAAACAGGCTCCTGAACTCCGCCCTCGAAGCATCTTTCCATTTCCAAAAATAATGCTTAGATTTAGAGAAGAAAACACTGGTGCCATTTCCTGTCTTTCTTTGATCTAAAGTTCCAAAGCCTGTTGTATTCGATTGGAAATATCTCTGAATATAACTTTACCATTTACCCACTGGCCTTCTCACCCAGACAGTCACAGGGGAAATCCAGTGGTTCGGAACAATGCTATCTGCCTTTATTCAGAACAAGCCACGAATAAAACAATGACATTTGATTAGGGGAAGCCAAATGCACCTTTCTTTCTGTCTCTTAAAGTGTTAAAGACCTAGAAAATGGAACCGAAGTCTCTGTAAACCTCCAATATTCTGAACTCCAATGCACATTTCTCACCTGGTTGTAAGTGTGACTGGTATTTTTGAAGCCTACATACAGTCCAGGTCTTAATGATACTGTTTGACTTAGCTTCTTGCTTCTTCAAAGGTTGTGGTCATCCCCTCCCATTGAGAGGCGGAGAAGTCGGGACTGTGTTGTATGATCCTCTTGTACAGCCAGGACTCCTGGCACAGCCTGAGGCAAACTGCATGGCAGACTAAATGACTAGGATGGGGATGCAATTGGAAGTTTTCAAACACTCCCTCTGTTCCCACTGACATTGATTTGAAAACTTTTCAAAGAGTTTGAATCATATTATATATAACTATTTAAACTGCCATGGACTGAATCGTCTTCCTTTCCCCATTCACAGGTTGAACTAATAACTACCAATATAGTCATATTGAAGGAGGAAAATAAGTAAAATGAGGTAGAAAGGCCAGGACTGGTATTCTTACATGAAGATGAGGAGATATCAGAGATCTCTTTCTCTGCATATTAGCAAACAAAGGCAAGGGAGGTGCTTCACTGAATACCAGCTCAGCTGGCTTCTTGAACATGAACTCTACCCTCCAGATGTGTAAGACAATACATTTGTTTCTTAAGCCCACCCAGACTCTCTAACCTTGTTATTTTAGCTTGAACAATAAAATGCAAACACCTACCAAATTTGCTAAGAGTTCTGTTAGATGAGTGTCAAAACAGTGCCAGAGCCAGGAGTCAAATACTTGTGTATGTTTCCATGTGCTGGTGGTCAGTTCATGCTACAGTCGGAGTATGGGAAATACTGGAGGAGAATTGTAAGGAACAGCGTATATCCCAACAACGTCTTGATGTTAAATATTGTATATCCCTCTGTTGTTGATCTATTCAAGGTAAAATGACCTTAGCACATAATGGGAAGTGAAGGGCAGCTGATGGCTTCCTCTGGAAGATACATAGCTCAAAATCTCACAATAAGCCACAGGAGGAAGTCTGACGTGGAGCTACCCACTACCCTGAACGGATGGTGTGTTTTGTTTCTCACAGATCCTGCATATTCATGTACCATAGAGAGTGATTCAAGTCTGTTCTCTCATAAATAATAAGAGGAATGATAGCTATTAAAAATAGATTGGTGTTATGAAAAATAAAGCTAATAGTCTACATCAAGAAATTTTCTAGGCAAATCTAAGATTTAAATGTAAGAACAAACTATAAAACACTATAAGAAAACTTTAGTGCCTATTCATATAATTTTGATAGAAGTAAACTATTTTCAATGTGAACTTGAAAATAAAAATCATTTTAAAAATATTTTTCATTTTCTTTTTGTATATGGGTGTTTTGCCTGTATGTGTGTCTGTACCACATGCATGCCTGGTGTTCTTGGATGCCAGAAGAAGGCATTGGATTCCCTGAAACTGGAATTACACACGGTTGTGAACCATGTGGGAGCTAGGAATTGAACCTGTGTCCTCTAGAAGAACAGCCATAGCTCTTAACTGCTGAGCCATCTCTACAATTCTGAAAAACAAAAAAATCTGAAATCTCAGTTGCTAGATCCTATTTTTTTTTAATTTTACAGTAATACTTGCATAACAAAATTAGTCCATTAAAAATAACTATGTATAGTTTTAATTGTTTGGGAACACATTTACAAACTAGTATCAATATACTTAATATGCTAATTCTATATCAGACAAAGTGTTAACATTTAGTGTAAGTCCACAAAATGCTGTGTTTGTTGAAGAGTTCAGCTACTAAGAAAAAACAAATGATGCTGTAATATAGTAGGTAAAAATGTGAATAAGTAGTTTATGAAATCAGATTCTTAGGTTGAAAGCATACAATAAAAACAGAAAGAAGTTTCAAATAACTGCTCACCAAAACAATAAAAATAGTTTCCTATATCAGAGCATATGGGAATAGGTTATTTTAAAATTATGATATCCAGATTGGCAGGGTGTGTTTCCTCACTTTTCTAAAGAGATGCTGAGAGAGGACATCGAGAAATATTCCTTGGAGATGTTTGACAGTCTATCAAAGCCTTAGAATCTATTACCTTTCTGACTTGGGAATTCCACAATGAAGAAATTCGTCCTTTGGAAATGATTGAGCAAGTAGGCACAGGTACAGAAATGTCCACAAGTGTGTTTCACAGGTTAAAAGCACTGGGAAGAAAAGAACCATACCATACTAGGTCACCAAATGAATAGCCACACAATCTGTTGAATTAGCCATTAAATATGGCAATGGAGATAATATGGATCAGCTAAATATCCAAGACATTTATGATACGATGGTAAGTGAAGAAAAACTATAGAGATTTGTGCATATGTGTCTATATAAATGTTCATGTGTGTGTGAATATTATTGAAGCATATAAACCCAAACTTCAGTTTAATAATATAGACCATCAAGAATGAGTGTGGATCATGATATTTAGTTTGATTTTATCTGCATTTCTGAATTTTTTGACAACAATCTACTTGTCTTGTAAAACAGCAAGGATGAAGAGGGTAGGATGAAAGGACAGAGAATTTCCTCGGAGAACGACTTTTGAAATGGAAGCGATGTAGTTTTGTGACTCAGTGCACCCCTGCTGGGGTTGCCTTACGACCACCAATCTACAGCACAATCCATTCTGAGGTTTTTGTCTGAAGTAAAGACGCCAGAGGCCCTCTCAGACCTTTGAAAGCTGAATCTCTGGGGCAGAGCCATTGAGCAGATTCCCAGGTGCTTTTCCATTGCTGCACTGGCAGGCGTGGTTGGCTCTAGATATCATCCATAAACCCCAGCGAGGCTGAATGATGTTCGGTTGCATTGAGTAACAGCTACAAACTAGGTAACTTCCTATCAATGCAGTTACTAGCATGGACCCATTAAGGTCCATCGTGGGATGCAGCTCAGAGAATCCTGGTTGTGAAGATAAAATCCCTTTTCACCCTTCTCAATCTTTCCCTAGAGTTTCCCCTTCCACCATTTGCAGATCATCAGATTTACCCTGACCTCCAAGTCTCTTTTCACCTGGTGATTGGCCCTGGGCCTATTCAATTGACAAAGCAGGCATTTCCCATAGGAAACAAACCCCACAAGATGAAAGCTACTTGGGAGCTTGTCAAGCCTGGGTGAGGGGACAGCTTCAGTCTGGAGTGAGAAGAAAGGTGTCAAAACTCTGAAGCTCCTGGGGTTGGAATGGAGTGAGGCAAAGAGTGAATGGGTTCCCTTGAAGTCAGCCAGTTTTCCAGGGCTGTGGGAAGCCAAAACTAAGTTTCCCATACCTTTTAGTACAAGCTTTGAATCTGCCCATCCTCCGGACTTCCGGGATAAAATGGTAGCCAAGGAGTACGGTTGCTCCCAGGTACCTCAGTAGGTCTGTCCTGGGCTGGCACCGAAACTGCTTTGGTAAATTACCAGCAGGTGGTGCAAGAGTCTCCAAGTCAATGAACTTCCTCTCCCCGTGGCTTCTGCTCTGGGGAGTCTGTCAATAGCCTTTCCCCTCCTTCCTGCAAGCGCCTCTCATAATCCTTACATGGCTTCTCTGTACTCGAATAATCACAAGGGAACAAGAAGCGTCTTTAAAACGCGTTTTGTACCTTTTAAATGTGTTAAATATAAATGTAGAATCAAAGAAACATGCATTAATTATGGAACTGTGTTAAGAAAAGAGGGGGGAAATCCCATTGCTAGCATACCCAGCAGAAACACTCTTTCCTTATTGGTAACAGGGGGATGGGGAAAATTCGCAGAAACCTTTAAGGGTTAATGACATTTACCTCCCACCACAAAGACTGTGACTATGGATTTGGGCAGAAGGTTATTTTTGGAGAAGGAATTAAATAAACCCAAACTGAAACCCTAAAAGAATGAGGGGATATGTGCTTGGCCAGAATCTGAGTTAGACTGAGAGAAACGGTGGCTTATGTAAGAACCTGCTAGTGTGAATTCCCAGAGTGCTGTTTTGGACTGTTTTACACAAAGGACAGGTGAGAAAATGGCTTGAGAAAGCCCAAGGGAAGCTGCACAGATTCTGAATTAAGGAAGACGGAGAGCAGAAAAGACGAAGGCTTGGTTTGCTTGAAGCGGAATGGATCTTTATGCAAACTGGCTTTGTGAGTCCTGGGCAGCTGTGGCAGAGAAGGGCTTAAAACCAGAGAAGGGAAGCCTGGGAATCTGAATATTCATGTCACATGCAAGAATTCCGGTGTAGGCAGCGACTCCATCGTCCCGGATTGCAGTCAGGGTTCAAGTTCATATATAGAGAAAGTTCACATCACCATATAGATTTGCAGCTAGCCCTCTTTGGAGTATGTGCATATGCCTGATAGAACTTGAAAAGGGTTCTGCAGTCTTATGTAACAGAGAACTGAAGGAAACTAATAAAACTAACTCATCAGATAGAATGTAGTCCCATGATGAATTGAGATCTTCCCCCATTTCAGGGACATTCTCATATACATATATGAAGTCTCTATCCTGGCAAACAAACCTATAAAGGCCACAGTCATGATCTTGATATGATTGGTGACTTTTGAAAAACTTACACAGACACTATTGTCTATCGTGTCAAAAGCACAAATGCAGAGGCCCTGTTCACAGTGAAAAGCCAGGGTGTTCGTAAAGCAATTGGTTACGGAATGTTGTAGCATACACAATGCAGGTGGGTGGAAACATGAATTCTATTCTACTCGTATTATATAGAAACTAAATCTTACACACTAAGTTGTTCACTTAGACCTGGTTTAAGTGGAGAATGTGGGAGGTTTATTTTCTTAAAAATAGAATTAATAATCAATTCAGGACAAGGTTATGTGAAATCACCTTTTAAATTAACAGATGGTCTACATGACTAGTTTACATTCTGACCAAAACCACTAAAAATTTAAAGAAGAAAAATGTCCCTCAGCATTGAAGCTAGACATGCTCTGCTGGGCCATAGAACAAACAAGTCTTTGGAAGAACTATTGTCAGTATTTAAACCAGTCTATCTAGGGTAGTTGGGCCTAATTTCTCAGAGGTATTGTAACAGCTTCCTAGAGCAGCTTGAGTGTTCTGCAAGGACTTTGTGCTTGGCTGTAAATGACTCATGACCTTAACTGCATAAAAGAGCTTTGAATATGCCGCCATTGGAAAAGCAAGTGGTACTTAGAAAATTATCCTATTTGCGAAGGGTCCTCCACTCTGTGGAGGCATAATCATAAACTCACTTAATTTTTCCAAACACCTTTCACAAGTAGTAGACATTTTCATGATCTATTAGTCAGACTCCAAAGTACACTCAACTTTTAGCTATTGAAATAGTCCGGTTCAATCTGAAATATCAGAATCCTAATCAAACTCAAGACGCACTCCTTTCTACTGTAAAGCAAACTGCATGTGTTTAGTGGCTTGTAGCTCTATGCTTTAGGTGGACATGAAAAATGAAAGAAGAGTGGCTGCCATTTATGTACTTGTTTGTTTGTTTATCTGAGGAATCCTCCTGTTGTGGCCTCCTGAAGGCTGAGATTACAAATAAGTACCCCCAAGCCCACTTGCTTGCTCACTCCATTTTTGTGTCTCCCACATTTTCTTCTAAGTTTCTGACTCCTTTGCCATTAGAAATTATGAGGAATGATGGATTTTTTTTTTTAGTTTTGTACCTGTGTGTGTATATTAAATTGTATGTATGTGTGTTTGTCTGTATGTGAAAACATGAACTTGGACGTAGTGCCCATGGTGGCCAGCAGAAGGTATCTTATTCCCTGGAGTTGAATTTACAGCCAGTTGTGAGCCACACATGGGTGCTTATAACCAAACTCAGGGCTTCTGAAAGATCATTAAAAAAATGTCTTTCCATTTGAACCTACTTTTGTATGTGAACTGACAACCTGAGCTCACCTCTAAAATGCACCTGATCACAATAGATGTAAACAATGACAAAGAACTTGAGAACTCCCTCCATGTCTCAAAATGACCTTTGAGAGGTACATGTATAGGACATATATGAAACATCATGACAAAACAAAGAATCAATAAAAAGAGCACTATTATTCAACAAAGAGTGCTAGAACAATTTGGTGCTAATATGAAAAAATAAATTGAAAATTAACTAATACCAGACTTTATGGTTCTCACAAAAAATTACTCAAAATATATCATAGGCCCAAATATAAAATCACATGCTGTATAGTTTCTAGAAGAAAAAGAAGGATATAGACTATGTGATTTAGACTTTGTGATGATGCTTTAGATTAAACACCGTAAGCATAATCTATTGAAAAATTGTTAAATGATTTTTATTATAATGTAAATCTCTGTGAATATCACTACTAAGAGAAGAAGAGGTCACAACTGCTATAAAGTATTTGCAAACCATATATCTAATGAAATAGCTGCATGCACAATACACAGGCAACTCTTGATTCCTAGCAATAAGAAAATAAATACACTAATAGAGAAATACATAAAACCTGAAGAAGTCCTTCAGATCATAGATGACAAAAAAAGTCATGGCAAAAAGTGACCAGTGTCATTTGTGATCCAGAAGTTCAGTTGCTGAAGGCTGAGGAGACTATTGCTTAAGACCAAAGGACATGAGCTCAGATCCCAAGCAGCTAGTAAAAAAAAGAACTAGGCATGATTGCAAGTGTACCCTAGCACTGAGAGGAGCCAAGGGGGACAGAAATGGGGTGCAGAGATCCTAGAATCTTGCTAGTCAACCACCCTGGTCAAAAGTGCTGACCCTAGCTCGTGGGAATAAGGTCCAGAGTGATAGAGCAGGGCATTCGAAAAGGCTTATCGACTATATTGTGTTGCTGGGTTTCCAGGCTGTCTGTTCCTTGATTTGTACCTATTGTCTTGCTAATATAAGTCCATCTTGATTACTGCAAATTGATAGTAGGTTCAAGTTGGGTGACGACAGTCATTAAATCATATTCTCCTTAAGTTTCATATTGTCTGTCACGCTATTTTATTATTCTACAAAACTTTTAGAAGACATATGTGCTACCCACAAAACAGCTTCCTGCTATTTTTATTGAGATGGTGTGGAATATACACAAGAGGTCGGGAAAAGTCAGTGTCTAGTTAATATTGAGCTCTTCGAACCAAAGAACATGGATGAGCTCTCCAGTCATTTAGATTTAAATTTTTTAATTGGAGTTTTATATTTTCCTTCACAAACATAGAGTTTATGTAAACTGATAAATAATAATCATTTTAAACTGTTAATTAATAATTTAATTTTTTTCTAGTTTCTAAAAATGTGGCACGTTTCATTATAGCACAGAAATAATTCATTATAGTTCCTTCCTCTTGAAGAAATCCTAAAGGTATGGAGGAAATTAAGATACAATTTTGGCAAGTTTCCGCAGGTAGGAGCACACTAACACCTGCTGTTGTCCTACTATTTGAGACTGAGAAAGGAGGACTGCCATATTTTGAGGCCAGTTTGTACTAATAGTGATGACCAGGGCAGCCTGCGATATAGAATGAGACCCTGCCTTGTGACAAAACAAAATAAAAGTTTAGCAATTTTGGAGCAAGACATCGTGTCTATAGAGGTCTTTTGAAACTAGACAGTTTATAAAGACAGTCTTCAAAACTTAGGAAAATCATCCAAGGACAGCATACACCCAAGTTCTCAATAGGAAAAGAAAAAAGACACTTGAAGTTGGCTGTTCAATGGCCACCAACTGCAACTTCTTACTCCAATGTGCTCAACCTCTGCAATGAGGCTTGCCTCCTGCCCAGGGAAGAGGCAATTCTGCTTCTTGGAATCTGGGTTGTTCTGTGTCTTTTTTTGTTCAGTAGAATGTGGTTGAATAGACTGTGTGATGTGTAAAGCCTTGTCCTTAAGAGGCCAAGATGCTGGCACATTCAGCCTGCTGGAACATTACCTTCAGAATGCTGGACAGGAAAACCTGTCTTTTCAGCTACAAGATGTCAGAGAGCAGTCCCAGCACTTTAGAAAGCGAACAGCACCAATGCAGGAGGGAAGTCTTTTCAGAAAGCTTCAGCCTCGCCAGCCTTCTAGAAAAGTGCAGTCACATGAGTGAGTTCTAGCTGAACATGTCGAGGACCACCAGAGAACCCAGTGACTGTAAGAAAGAGAAAACTGCTGTTATTTCAAGCGCTACGTTTAGGATTGTTTGGGATGCAGCAAAGGAGCCGACAGCACCAGGAAGCAGAAAATATTTATGTGCTGAGGTTCAACAGGCAATGCAAGAGGCCACTTGTAAGCTCTGAAGCCCCAGTCCCAAAGCTCGGAGGGCTTATGATTGAATACAATTTGAATAATTGCATAAAAGGAAGGAAGGCATTGTACCAGGCAGGTAAGCCCAGACAACGGGCACAACCCAACAGACGGCCATGCAGCACCTGAGCTCTCCTTTCTCTGCCTTTCCAAACAAAGCAGCCCGATGTCTTTTCTCTAAGACTTCCACAATCTCCCTCTACTGGGGATATATTTAGTGTGCTCTTCTGGAGTAGCAAAAGTAAAATAGATTGTAAATCCTGACGAGTAGGGAAATAGAGGAGAGGGACTAGCATTCTGTGAACAGTCCCCGTGTCCTAGGAGCTTGGCAATGGTTAAGCATCCTCGATCATCAGAGCATTCCTGGGCCGCAGTTACTTCCCCACATTTCACAAAGGAAGCAGCTGAAGCCAGGACACTGAGTAGCATGCCTGGGTTCATGAAGCTGCTAAATAGAATGGCTTTGTTTGTCTTTCCAAATCCACATGTTTTCATAACTGTATGAATCTGGCTACTAACAGTGTTAATTTATCTCTTGGAAGAAGAAATACTCAAAACTGTCTCTGTGCTAAACTTAGGAAGACATTTATGTGAGAGAAATTGCACTTATTTTTTGTTCTAGTTATATTTATACACAAACAATCATCTGTGACCAGCCCATTTCCCTTATATGTCCACGTGAGAAGTGCAAAGAACTGTGTGAGTGAAGTTCTGAGTGAATGTATGCTCCATGTCAAGGACCCAATAGCCTCAGGCTCAGAGGGATGGCGAAGCCTTCCTTAGGGGACCAAGTGAGAGTGTTCCAGGGTATTTAGAAAAGGGGCAGTATAGCTTTGTCCCCAGCCCATACCCAGTGTTTATGGCCTGAAGACTGCTGTCTTAACAGAGACTGTGTCTACTGGAGTTAGATAAACAGTCCCCCTAGATCCAGCTGCAAACCACAGACTCTCCCTCCTTGCTTGTGTGATTGTAATAATCCTGTCTCCTTGTTCAGCTGTACACAATAACTCTGCCTCTCCAGTCAACTCAATATAATAAAGACGTTAAGCTTCCAGAGTGCTGTGGCTTTTAACATCTACAATACTAGCCCATCCACTCCCAGCCTTTCTGTGTTCCCACCTGTCCATATGTCTATCTTTCTTCATTCCCTTGCTTTCCCAGTCAGTCCAAGTCCCTGGAAGTTGTGTCAAGGACTCAATATGTCCATTAACTATAAATCCATCAGTCATTGGTCAGTTTTAACAAATAGCATTAGGCGCCTGGTTAAGAAGCATCTGCGGCGAGGCACCAAGAGTACAGTAGTTAGGGACACTCCCACTCCGACTCATGCAAACTCAGTCTCCAGCTTCTGCTTACTCAGTATATCACTGCAACCTCTTCAAAGATACCACAGGTGGTGGTGAGAACCCTCATGTCAGCAGCAAGCTGGCCTCTGGTTCTGTTTAGTCTTCTGACAAAGCAAGGGGGCAAATAATAACTTCTATCCCTGCCCAGAAAGGGGAACAGAATTCACTAAGGAGTATCTGCTTGTCTTTAGAGATTACAATGGTTAAAACAAATATTTGCATTGTAAGGAAGTTATACACACTCTAGTTAGAACAACTGAAACTTACATCAAAAATTTAATTATTCTATAGCACATAACAAAGGCCCTAGATCCTAACCTTAACTGAAATGTGTGTCTAACTCGGACTACAGTCTCTTGAAGTTTCTGCGGCAAGTTTGTCAAAAGTTAGAGAGTGTCATTTAATCCCAGCTGTTTCCAAGGTTCACAGCTTCCACACCACTCCCCCAACCCCTGCCCCAATACGTTGTCTGAGATTCTTAGCTGGAAGAGCTATTTGTTTCTTTATTTAGCAAAAACTAGCACAGTTCTGCTTAGCAGAGGAACAAGCTGGAGTTTGCAAGTCTCTCTTATCATCCAGGCGATTGCCAACTGGTCACAGGTGTACACACACATTAGTGTGTAGGAGGCAGTGTGGGCTGGCATGGACCTGCCTGCTGGGCTCCATCTACCAGGCCCAGCATCTTCCTACACCTGCTATGGAGGTCTGCTTTTTTGTGGGCTGAGGTGGGGTGCAGGTCGTGGTGGGCAGAGGTGGGGGTCCCAAGTCCTCCATGTGGTTTCTGTGACATTGGGAGTCAGCAACCACAAAGCCGAGCTCCTGACAGAATGCTGCTTGACTATGAAGTTGCAAAGGGAAGAGAAGGCAAGGGAAACTTGAAAAGGAAATAAATCAAGAGTGGAGTGCTTTCTGAGGAGCAGAGAAAGAAACCGAGAGGCTCGTGTTATTTTTAAAAGCTGCTGAGTTGGTCTCACTTCTTTGCTAAGTCTTGATTTTTCTCTCCACCGAAGCCCTGAATACCTGACCTGCATTGAAGGGGAAAGAAGAGGCTCAGGTGCCGGGCAGGCGGACAGGTGGCCAGGTGGCCAGGTGGCTGGCAGGCACACGCATTACTTTTCGGGTCAGCTTTCCTTGGGACTTAATTGAATCATATCACCTCTCACTTTTTCCTTCTCCCCCCTCATTGATCAAACTGCTTTTGAGAAAAGTGATACTTTGCATATCTGGCTAAGCACTGTTAACAGCCTCTGCCTGCGGTTTGTTAAAATTAAAAAAAAAAAAAATAAAGTGTGATCTTGCCGGAGAAGTAATTTGCTTCTCTCCAACCAATGATGGCTTGTACTTTATGCAAATTGGTATCTAGGGACAACAAATCCCATTTAATACATATGCATAGTTCATAAAAAAAACGACGTGAGAGAAAGAGGGAAAAAAAAGGATAAAGCATCGAGTCAGCAAAACAAGAGGTTCTCAGGAAATTTATTGTCCCAAATTGGACATTTGTAACAGATGATGTGAACAAGTGTTAACTTTGTTTTCAGCAGCTCTTCACGTACACTCACTAGACATCACACAGATTATGTTTTAAGGATCTGAACTGTAATAAAAAAAGTGTCTATGGGCTTTAGAGTGTTGTGTTCCATATGGTTAGGGAAGTTCGGAGTTATTGCGACAAGCATCTTGCGAAGCTCATTACGCGCGGTGGTGTTAGATGCGAATTGCCACGCATAGCTATAGGGTAAGAACATGACATCCCACAGTCAGCAGATAGCAACTGGAAATGAAAGATACGAGGCACAGAGTACAGCTTCAGGGAACATGTTAGACAAAACATCTGCTGGTATCAGAACACTGCATTATCAGATCACTGTGGCCATGAATTTTTTATAAAGATACTTTTCCCCCAAACCACAACTTTGAAAGTGACATTTTGTACAAAAAGTTTTTGATTGAAGTGTGATGTCAGGACGAAGTCCGTACAGTGGTTCCTTGTGGACATCCGTAGCCTGGGAAAATTCTTATTTTTTTCTGAGACAGGAACACTATCCACCTGTAAAAACC
>NW_023505285.1:0-1000 GCF_004664715.2 Peromyscus leucopus | reverse complement strand
AGGCCAGCCTGATGTCTTGGCAATGATTCCAAAATTAAGAAAGGCTTTATAGATAAAGAACAAAGAGAGGGAGGGATGCCCGAGAAACAGGATGGAGAATGCTGCACACCGTAATAAAGAAAAGCAAAAGCCTTTGCTGCTAAGGCAGCAGAAATATTTACAGTTGGTTTCCAATCTCCTCATATTTTCTATGTAGCCAAACAGCAATAAAGGTATGTGGAAAGAACATATATATTAAATTACTGGGTGTCAGATTTCTGATTTGATAACACTTGGTGTAAAAATAACGGTTATTATTACTCTTCATTTATCTAGCTCAGAGAGTGAACACAGCACAGTATAATAAGTAGAATTTATCAGCTGAGGGACAAGATTGGTGCCCCAAGGGCTTCACCGTATAGAGCTCAAGTGGAAACGGTGACTTCCGAGAATCAGGGCACAGCAATCAGGAGCTGTGGATGCACCTCTCACTGGCTGCAGCTGGGGATGTGATGTCCTGTTGCAAAGCAATTTCTTTTTGTGGGAGGCCATGGAAAGAGCTTGGTGTCTGTCTTCAAAAAGAATCATTGAAATATCTTCCTGTCTGTGCTTCCTGTCTCTATACATGAAAAGAGAAAGTATTTTCTGGAAGTCCCAATTTGGTGTCTTTTGAATAGTGGGCATAGTTCAGCAATGACAGAGAGGACCCGAGTCTGAGAGCAAGAGCAGGTTCCAGGAAGATGAGTCCAACCTAGAGGATTCTGAGTATTAGTTACAGAGGATGAAGCTGAGCTAGGAAGCATGACATGGGCTTTGCCCACTCTCTGCTGCTCAGATATCAGGAGGGTGATCAAGGGGTTTTCCCAAAAGCAGCAGGAGGGTCACTAGAGGAAAGTCCCTTCCTTCACACCACAGTGAAGTACTCAATCAAAGCTTATTAATTTTCACTCTGGACTCAGTTTAATAATCATGTGTTTGTAGTTGGCTGAAGTCTCTATTTTAACACAACAAATGAGAAGAG
>NW_023505284.1:0-5045 GCF_004664715.2 Peromyscus leucopus | reverse complement strand
AATTGAAAACTGTTGAAAACTCAATATTAAAATAAGAAATGTAATCTCATTAAACAGGCTAAAAAAAGATATGCACATGGAAAGGTGCTTGTTAGTCAGTAGGTAAATGCAAATCAAGGCACAATGAGCTATTACTGCAAACCATACAAACAGTCCCAATGAGATAGCTCAGCTGGTAAAGGCAATTCACCCCCAAGCCTGACAACCTGAGTTCCATTCTTAAGCCCACATAAATATATTGGAGAATCAACTCCAAGAGGTTTTCCTCTAGCCTTCATACTTGTCCTATGGCAAGTACATCGTGTGTGTGTTACCTCTCTCTCTCTCTCTCTCTCTCTCTCTCTCTCTTCTCTCTCTCTCTCTCTCTCTCTCTCTCTCACACACACACACACACACACACAGTAATAACAAAATTTAAAAAAATTATAATATCTGGTGCAGGAAATGAGGAAAAATGGATCAGTCACTGTCATATCTATGGTGAGATTGTAGAAGGGCAATGCCACACCACCATGAAATGTAGTTGACACTTTCTTAAAACACCATGTAACTCAGCAATTATACTCCTATAGAAGCACAAAAATACTCACACCAAATCTGTACACAATTGCTGTGCTTTTATTTGTATTAACCCTGCATTAGACACATTCTTACTGCCATTTATTGGATGAGGACTAAACTAACATGTCATATCATGGAATACTAGTTAGAAATAAAATGGAAAAGACTGCTGATCTGTACTACAACCTGAATGAACCATCAGAGAATCACACTGACTAAAAAGATGAATCTTAGGATTCCATGAGGATAACATTCTTGAGACAGAAAAAAAAAAGAGAGAAAAGATAATAGTTTGTAGGGACCAAGGAAAAGTGGATGTTTTGAAAAAAGATAAGGGGCACAAGTATTGATGGGAAATTTATCTCTTGAACAAATTAGTGTTAAAATACTGATTTTCATAGTGTGATGCATTTTACAGTCATTGGGGCCAACTGGGGGAGGGT
This sequence comes from Peromyscus leucopus, assembly GCF_004664715.2. Taxonomy (NCBI): domain Eukaryota; kingdom Metazoa; phylum Chordata; class Mammalia; order Rodentia; family Cricetidae; genus Peromyscus; species Peromyscus leucopus. Next base: position 4,041 of record NW_023505284.1, on the reverse strand, counting down.
GTATGGGTTTTCAGTACTTTGTTTTCCAGTGTGTATGTGTGAGAGGTGGGCATGTATACACTGCAAGTGAATGCATGTTCACTGATGGCAGTACATGCATGTGCTTGTGCTGTGGAGGCCTAGAAGTTGCTGTTAGTCAGCTTCCCAGGAGATCCCAGTCTACCTCCCAAGTGCTGGAATTGCAGGTGGTGGCCATGCTTGGCCATCTTCTCACAGTTTCTGGTGATCAGAACTGTGTGTAATGTGTGTAACCCAGTGTTTACACACTGAACTACCTCCCTAGGTCCATAATGTTTTGCTGTGTTTTTTTCTTACACCTGCTTGTGAATATATAACTCACAACTCAAAGAGGGTCAGGTGGGAGGAGGCATTCTAAAATACGGACAAATGGAATGAAAATTGAATGGAAAGGCTCTTTAGTATTCCAGTTGGGGAAACATTTTTGTCAGTTGCAACTTGTAAACAGGTTACATTTAGGCCCTGGTTGTTTCTTTCTAGGATGTGTCCTTGTGCTTGTTAGGAAATTCTTTGAGTTCCAGTACTGAATTCACCAATCGTCTTTCCAGATTGACATTGTGACACAGCCTTTCAGGACGGCAAACCTGTGGCTCAGGCTTCTTGGTATTCCAACGCCCCAACATCCAAGAACACGGCCAAATCTGTCCAGGCATACCCTTGTCAGCCTCCCGAGGTTATTGATATTTACATTTATGACACAGACAAGTTTTTTAAGAGCCTCTTTTTCTGCTGCCTGATGTTTGCTTTTGTTGCAAGAAGCCAGACGATTGGGGCGGGGGCGGGGGTGGGGCAGCACTCGTGCGGGATTTATTGGCACAGCACACTGAAGAGCAAACACACTACAAATAGAGGATATCGATAAGGAGACTAAATTCATTTGAAATCACTAAAACTCAGTTAGGGCATATTGTATTAAGTGAAATGCCATTACTGAAGGGCCCAGGGAAAGAGTGTATGCCAAGTCATGAGAGCTTTTCAGCTCACTGGAAGGCAGCCATTGCACCACGCGCAGCATTTGATGGCTCGGAAGAAGAGATCATTTCTGTACTGATCATAAAGGGACTTGAAAATGTCTCAGTCCCTAGGAGCACAGGGTAGAGCTGAATTGTCCCCAAGTGAGAGCATGCAAGAGAGGCTCCCTGTGCAGTGTAAACGCACACGAAGTGGGTTGAATTTCAGCTTTCCAGGAAAAGGGCCCTTTCTCCGCTCAGTTGTGGCGTTTCAGTGTATTTAAAACAGCACATGAAGGGCTGACATCTGATTCTAGGAGTGCTTTGTTTGTTTGTTGTTTCTGTATAGCATCTCACTTTGTAGAGATGATATCAAACCTCTGGTTTGTGTTATACATTTTATTTATTTAAAAAATTATTTAAAAATTATAGATGACATTTTCCTTTCCTCCACCCCCTCTCAGATCCTGCCCACCTCACTACCCACCCATCTTCACTCTCTTTTCCCTCCAGCCGTCCTCTCTGCCCCCCTCTGAGCCATGCCCCCCCAAAGATTTATTAAATATTTTTTCTTAAATAGAAATGAGTCTCCTTCTCGGGACGCAGCTTTAGCTGTGAATGGCAACCCAGAACGAGTCACAGGGAAGAAGGCTCAGGAATTCTGTTTTCTCCTGAACAGTCTCCGAACTGTCTCTCTTGCTGCCCCAGCACTGTTAATCCTGAGAGCAAGGACAGACTGTAAACACGCGTCCATTTCAGTGATGTGTATAAATCTTACTCAGGTTATTCCGACTCAGCAGCCCCTTATCTAACACTCGCCAGAGCAGAATTTCCAAGACACTTTTCACCTGTGACAATAGAAAGCCAGGTCTGTCCTCACCAACAATGGAATAAATGTAATATCTCATGTCAGCTAACTTCATGTCTTATTTATGCCAAATTCTTCTAGGTTCAGCATGTTAACACAGTCTTTGCATTTTCTTTCAGTGCTGAATCCTAGAATGTATTTCTGAGAAGAGGGATTTTTTTCTTCTACATAAAATGCTTGCAATGACCAAAGTAGGAAGGAGTTGTCTTAGCGGTGTTCTCCCATCCCACGATACGGTATGCTTTGAACCCTTGAGAAGTTGTTTGAAAATGATCAGAACATCTTTGAAGCACCATGAGATGGTTCAGGTTGTCAGAAAACAGAACAACCTGCTGGTAGGAGGAAGATCTGAATCAAGCCCTCTTATTGGAGGGCATTCACCTAACAACTAAAATTATTTTGAGGTGTGCATGGGATCTCACAAAATTGCTGATGCAACAAAGATACTCCTCTTTGCAGCAGCAGATCTGCAGCCCTTCCTCTGAGGGATGATGAACGTCCAGTGAAGGTGACTTGTGTATTTGCACTACTTGGTTCCCAAACTTAGCTCTGTTTCTCAGCTTACACACTCTCACCAAGTTGTCTGGAAGTCAGAGTGTTCATTTAAAAAAATAACAGCCATCTTCAGAGTGATGCTAGGTCACATTCCAGCCTGAAGCAAAAAGCAAACCACATGCCCTATGCACATTTAGAAAACATTCTCCTGAAATTTTAACCAAGTAGAAAATAAAATGTTAGTAAAAGTTCTGCAGTGAAAAATGTATTCCAACATTGAAGCCTGTCACTACCCAGCCTGTTCCTAGGTCAACCTGATGAACTTAGAAAGTGGATGGTTGAACACTTCAACAAAGTGATTGGCTGAAAATTAACATTCCTCCTTTCACAGCTAGCCACTATGGAATAGATCTACCTCAAGATCCAGCTATAGGGCTCCTGGGCATGTACACAAAGGCCTCTACATCCTACTGCAGAGACATTTGCTCAACCATGTTTATTGCTGCTCCATTCACAAACAGCTTAGATGTCTGTCAAAGGATGAAGTTAAAGAAAATGTGGTATATTTACACAATGGAATATGACTCAACTATTTTTTTAAATAAAATTTTCAGGTGGATGAATGGAGCTAGAAAACTATCTTGAGTGAGGTAATTCAGATCCCCCAACAACAAATATAGTATGTATTCACTCTTATGTGAATGTTGGCTGTTAAGTCTTTAGTAAGCAGGCTACAGTACACACACCTGTATAGACAAAGATTACCTATAGAGTAAGGCACTAGGGTGAGAGATGGATATCCCTAGGAAGGGGAAATAGAACAGAGAAGTTATAGATAGATGAGGGTGGAGACTTGGGTGGGAGGATCCAACAGGGAGAAGAAGGGAATAGGAGGGTAATGGATGGAAAACAGAGAAGGACAGCTACAAATCAAGGACATTTGAGGAACCACATGGAAATCTAATATAATAGAAACTTTTTAATATATATATGAAAAATCTAAATTGGTATCACCAAATAATGGGAGAGAAAACCCCAGCTAGACACCTCTCAGAACCAAATGAAACCTCCAGTTCTGGGAATGGGTTGGATATAATCAAGTTGTTGGCCAAAGGGGTCCATGGACAGCCCAAACAACCCAGGCTATTGGTTGCTCTTCCCAAACTGACGGTAAGGCCGTGCCGTAGTCACTGTTGTGTTGATGTAAGGAGACATCATGGCCAAGGCAACACTTATGAAAGAGAGCAAAGAGGGCTTGCTTACAGTTTCACAAATTTAGTCTGTTATAGTCGTGGTGGGGAGCACAGCAGCATGAAGGTGGGTGCTGTAGACATAGCTGAGACCTCTGCCTCATGATTTATGGACACACACAGAGAAAGAGAGAGACAGACAGACAGACAGAGAGACAGAGACAAACAGAGACAGAGAGACAGAGACAGATGAGCCTATGAGGGTCATTCTTATTTAAACCACCACAGGCCCTATTGCTGATGGCAACACCTACCCAATTCATTGAACACAAAGAAGTCAAGCTGGTGCCTACCTAGAACCTTCATCCCTACTGATTAGTGTTCATGGTACTAGGACTAGAAGGTACTTTGCACACTACCCAGAGAAAAAAGTAAACACCAATCCAACTACAAACCCTCTGTCTATAATGGTGACCTGCCTGCAAGATGCACTGGTGTAACAATGGCACAAAGCTTGTGG
>NW_023505283.1:0-59000 GCF_004664715.2 Peromyscus leucopus | reverse complement strand
TCCCAGCACTCACATGACAGCTCACAACTGTTTGGAATTTCAGTTCCAGGGGATCTGACACCCTCATATATACATACATGCATATGAAATAAAAACTAACGTATCATTAAAAAAAAAAGGAATAGAAATGAAATCTAGAATGTTTACATTGATAAAACATCACTGTACAAACTATCTTTTAGTACACTACCCACAGAGGAACAAGTTGGTAATAGGAATGCCTAGTTGAAACATCTATTAAAATTGCACATTTGTCACAAAATGAAAATATTCATACCACATTGAGGTCTATAATGACTAAAATGTGTTGCCTGCAGCATTTGTTAGCCTTAGCTGTAAGTTCCCTTAAATGTCAGTCTGAGACAATGTTTTGGAAGTAGGAGCTGAGTGGGAATTGCACAGAATGCTCTTTGGCTGTAGCCAAGAAGAGACATCAGTCCCACTGAGTGAGAACAGAGAGCGGAAGCGTGGAGAGAACCGGCATGGCTACCCCCGAGTTCACCACCATGGGCCATGGACACCTTCATTTCCTGGTTGCTGAAGTTCCTGCTGTCTGAGAGATGTATGTCTAGCATTTTCAGCTTTTGGTCTAAGATGCAGAAGGCTCAGTCAAATGTGATGCTCAGCTCATGGCACTCTCAATGTTCATAAGTGTCCCCATTTGTTTTACAAGTTTATGTCTGAATCGATGTTAAATGTAGATAAAGTACATCAACACTCTGTTTTTTGTCTCCATTTCCACTCCCCTTATACCATAAGGAGATTTTTTTATTTACTCCCAAATATTTAATACATGAACTTGAAATTCCATTTAACAGAGTATATTATATGATATTTTGTGTAGATACACTTTAATTTACGCGTACTGTCACCTTGATTGCACGCATTATGTTCTTCCATGTCGGGGGTTGTAAAAATTTACTCCTGTTGCTTTGTGTATGTCTGTCCACTGGATATCTGCTGCATAGACTTTTGTAGTGTGGATCCACTACACTTTTTATGTCGTTCTCCTCAATGTAGTCTTCCATTTTCTGTCACCAGACATAAACTCTACCGTCAACATCCCACATGTCTTCATGGAGTTCCACAGCAATATACTGCTAGATGTAAGAATATGAGAGTATAAAAATATTGCTAATGAGACAACAAAAGCTTCCCTTTAAAGATAGAACTCTATTGTTTGTAGATCTCATCACTATAAAGTGATACCTTATTCTTTTTTCAACTTTCACTTACTTTATTACTAACGAATTTGAGTACCTTTGTCATTAGTTCCCGCCATTTCCTTCTGTTCTTTTGGTCTTCTGAGAATTATGTATTCATATGTATAATTTTTCAATTAGGTCTTTTAATCACTGGTTTGCACATATTCCTATATATTCAAGACATCAGCCCAGCTTTATAATATCTTTTTTATGAGTAAAATATTGTTTTACTGTATGATGTATTTCTATAAACACATGTACATAATACCAAAGTAATGCAATGAAATCTTGTTCCAAGAGACTTTCAAGAAATGTGTTGCTTTAGTTATATAGCTGTTGGTTCAGTAGACAGCAGAAAGAGAGAAATGAACATTGATTCAAAAGATATGTAAATTCTCACTCATAAGTTTACAAATATGAAATAAACAATTGTGATGATTGCAAAATAAGCATATCTCTTCTTGACTTGTATGCATACAACATAAAATTATATATGTAACATTAAGCTTATATAATAGTAGATTAAATTCATGTGGTAAGAAATGATAGATTAAAGGAGTTCAAGGATAGTTCAATAACAGATATTGTATTATTAAATTATTTTACCAGTGAAAACTCATTGGATTTTATCGACTATATTATTTGATTAAATGAAATACCAACTAGTGAATGAAACAACATCATTTCCTAAAACCTACATAGTTTTGCCTTAATTTAGCACATGGTAAGTAATAAAAATCTATAGAAGACATATTCAAAGAAAAAAATATATGAATTCACATTAAATTAGAAAGAAAGTGTCCCCAGTGTCTACTATATATGATTTCAACTCTTCAGTAACTTCATAAGGCAAAGAACAGGATATGAAATGAAAGATTAGGGAAGATAAAGCTCCAAATCTCTTCACAGAAAGCTAAACAGAATGAAGAAAATTCATGAGACTGTTTTAATGAAAGAATTCAACTAGTTGTCTGGAGGCAGTTCTTCCCCCAAATTAATGTTCTTCTATTATATAAATTCACCTAGCCATAAGATAGGAAAATAAAACAAAATTTTATTGGTAATATAATGAAAAACCCTGAATCATTTGGATATTATATTAACAAAAATACAACTCTGTTGATATAATTTCAACAAATAATAGATTTAAAATAAAAGTTAATTGTAACACATTCTACCATCATAGGAGAATAAAAGAACTATTAATTATAGCCAAAATATCCAGACACTTTCTAATAATCTAAGAATCTAAAATATTACTTGCAGTTTGAAAACTCTGACAAATATTACAAAATTAGATGTTAGAAAGAGTAATCAGAATCTATAAACGTTAAGTAAACTTCAAAACAGATGAGTCAATAATGGGGTTTGTCAGGTAGACATTAAGTCTATAGCCATTGAAACAAAGTAGCCTTACATTCCTAAAGGAGAAGACGTATTTTTGGAACAAAATTCACTGTTTAGCAACAAATCCTTGTACACATGGAATTTGACAAATGGCATTGAGGCGAGCAAATCAAAGAGCAGAGCACACGTGACGGGACAGTGAGGCACAGGGTACATGTGACAGGGGACAGTGAGGTGCAGGGCACACGTGACAGACACAGTGAGAAGCAGGGCACACGTGACAGGCACAGTGAGGAGCAGGGCACACGTGACAGACACAGTGAGGAGCAGAGCACACACGTGACGGGACGGTGAGGAGCAGGGCACACGTGACAGGGACGGTGAGGAGCAGAGCACATGTGACAGACACAGTGAGGAGCAGGACACACGTGACAGGCACAGTGAGGAGCAGGGCACAGGCTGTGACGTAGAAGATTCTGGAAATAGACTCCTCTCCCATAGCATTCACAAAACTGGATTTTGGAAAGATTAACATGGTAATATGTTAAATACTATGAACAAACTAAAGCAGGATTTTAGAAAAAAATCGAGTAATAATTGCATCATTATATGGAGAGCAACACTCAAGAGTTCTGAAACTCAGAAAATGGATCAAAAGCTCAGATCTTGGATCTTTGCAGTATGTCACCCTTTAAGAATAAAATAAACTTGGATTGGTTTCTGACTTACAAATTTTTTTAAGTATTATTTTATATATTACCTCCAGGAAGACTGGAATGTGTATCAAAAGTCTACAGGACACCACAAGGAAGAGAAAGCCCAGTGTGGCTGTGGAACCACTGACGTCCTGCTCTACGTCTTCTGACATCGTTCTGTTAGAGTATTATTTTTATTGTTCCATGGTTTCCTTCTTAGGACTTGAACAAAATTCTGTAGTGTCAGTGCTCTGGGTAGTATAGTATTGAATAGATATTACAAAGTAAATCTTAATCCTTTGAGAGCATAAGACCTTGGCTGGGTCTACTCACTAGTGACGCTGAGATAAGAATGTGCACATTCTGTGAGGGAAATGTGGTAGAATAAGACATGAAGGAAGACCTGGAGCGGTGGCTCAGTGGTTAAAAGCACTTGCTGCTCTTACAAAGGACCCAGGTTCAGTTCTCAGAACTGGCATGGTAACTCACAACCATCTGTAACTCCAATTCCAGATTATGAAATGCCCTCTACCCTCCACAGGCACTAGGCATGAATGTGGTGCACATGCATGTACACAGACTAAACACCCATCCACCTAAAATAAAATAAATAACTCCAAACACGCGGTTAAAGAGGACGGAAACAGAAAACGACTCGAGAGTCATTGGCGCCACTTGTGTTTTGTCTTTGAAAACATTTCTCCACGTTCACGCTTGCAGAAAACGTTTTGTTGTCCATGTTGGAAGGTCCACACATGCTGCTGTTTTTATGCAAAGCTTAATTCGGAATTAAAAAAAGAATACCACCTTGAGCCAACATGGAAGAAGTGTCTCTGACCCCTTCAGCATCACAGCGAGGACCGTGTGAAATGCATAAAGTGAATGAAGGAGAAACAAGGCCAGCCACAGCAGCCACAGAGAACTCGTGCCACACTGCCACAGCTTTTTGGACAGTGTGTACAAATCCACGGCTAACCAGAAGAGCTGTGCTTCACACAGATCATTAAAGTGGGAATGTGGGCACTTTCAGAATTTAGAGGTTACTATAAGATCAGTCAGCTTCCTGGGTGAGGCAGAGCTGGAGGGAAGGTTTCAGAAAGGTGGGGAGATCCAGTTCAATGAACTTATTGCACCAGCTTTTCAGAAACGTGCATTTGGTGTTTCCACTATGGATGGGGAGTTCCAGTGAACACACAGGCTACACAGAGCAACAGGTACAGCAAACTCAGTATGTTACCCAGCTCTTCAATAAGAAGGGGGCATTTCATCGGAATTCATTTCCACTTCTGTCTGGAACAGATGACGTGTCACTTGTGCTTGAGTCACTGATTCAAATGGCAGAAACACTGTGAAACTAAGAGTTATATTTTAAATGTGCCCGGATCCCAAACGTTGTTTAGCATGATTCTGGCTACTGCTATGTAAAGTCAATAGGAAGAGACAATGGTTCCAGACGAAGACACCTAGCTTTGGCTTTATTGTCTAAAACTTCTATACTGGGAAATTCATGAGCAGTGGGAGATGAACTGACTGTTGTGTCACTTCCGTTAAGGGGAAGGGGCACATTCATCTGGGGATTAGCTTGGCTTAGTGACAGTGTATGCAGGAATCCCGTCCTGACTTCAGCAAGTATTCTTTCCTCATCTCCCTCCTCTGCTCCGCCTTTCCCCCATCCCTTCCTCCACGTTTCCCCCTCCCTTCCCTTCCCCCTGTTATGTAAAGACTTGCTGATGGCAGGATGGCAGGATGACCATCCATCCTGACCTTCTAACCCTCACCAGCTAGGGCTTCATTCCTGCCCTCCTCTAGAAAGAGTGGAGCCTTGAGTCCCGAGGACACCTGAAGGTTTGCAGGTATACAGAAGCCTTAACATCTTCAATTGTTCCCATCTTGGTTGTTAAGGTTTGTGTATTAGTGGGACAGAAAGGTGCTGTCTGGGCAGGCAAATGTGCTTGCTGTATAAGCCTGACAACTTGAGTCCAAGTTCTGAGCCCACAGAGAAAGGAGAGGACTGAGAGCTGTTTTCTGACCTCCACGTGGCCACCACGACAGAGGCACTCACCCCTTTACAATACACCAATATATTCATTAATTAATACATAAAAAGCTTTATATATTAGTGCCAAAGGAGGCCAGTTTTTTTTTTTCTTCCCTTATTGGTCTCCTGAACAAGATCTCACTGTATTTGGAAACAGTAAGCCAAGTTCTATAGTAAATGAGTTAGTTAAGGCCCCTGGTTGCACATGCTGAGGATCACTGACTATAGAATTGATTTGGATCTTTGAGCTGATCACTGTGGACAATTAGTGGGAAGGGGAGGAGAAGCATGGTGCTTAGTGTATAAGAGGAAGAAGCAGAGCTCACTGCATTGCTAAGTTTCTCTAACTTTTTCCAAATTTAGTGGTTTGCTCTAAATGCCCTTCCATAACCTTCCTTGGAAAATGGTTCATGCATCCCTTCATTCACATGGCTGTTTCTATTGTCAAGCTACTCTGGTCACACACACTTCCCCCATGTACAATAACAGTCTGCTTCCTCTCATGCCATTTTTCATGGATTCAAACATTTGTTGTCAGGGTGTATTTACTCCTGCTTATATCCTTGTTCCAGCTTTGACTGTGTTCCAGGATCACAAAAAAAATATGTAGCTCTCTTGATATCTTGCAGAATTTAAAACGCTAGTATTTGGGGATTTCAAGTCTTTCAACCATGACTTGTTTTGTATTCTTTCCCTCTCATAGTTTTCTTTCTCTCTGGATTAAGTGTCCCCTTAAAATACGGCACCTAGGACTGAACAAGATATTCCAGATGTGGTCTCATCCACAGATTTTAGAGAAACTCTCACTGGCTGTAATACAGAAAAGGGGCTTATACTAATGCCAGCTATGAATGTGATTTTTTTTAAAGCAGCTGCCTCGTACTGGTAGGTCTTATTAAAGTTGTGGTCAGCTAAATCCTCCAGATTTTTTGCATGTGGATTTTTGCCAAGTCAAGTGTCTCCTTCCTGCACTTGTACAATTAATTACTTGAACTTTTATGCAGGACATTGTATTTATCACTATTAATTTTATCTTTTGGCATTTGTTCAGAATTCCATCTTGTCAGAACAGTTTTGAATATTGATTATTATATTTGCGATGCTCTTCACTTCTGTGTCTCTTAGATGTCATAGCCTTCCTTGCTTCGCTGTAATCAGAATCCTTAGCTGAGAGGCTTTATTAGATTGACCCAGAGGAGGATCTAGTGGTCCTCCACCAGACAGTGGGGTTAAAATAAGTTCTTTTAATCTGATTGCTTAATTTAGTTGGTCTACTTTTACTCTGTTTGTATATCTTCATGTGTCTTTTTGCTAGAGAAAATGTTATTGAGTATTGTATTTAAAACAAGAATTTTCTACAGATTTACCATGCTTGAACAATGATATAAATTTATTAAAAAGAAAGGTCAAACATTGATTTATTACTCAATAAACATTTAATTAGCCTACTGTTTTGGCATTGTCAAGCACTGAGATATATTCTAGAGTCTAAAGTCTGGACCAATCTAAGCAGTTTGGATCTTAGTAACAATGAAAAGTCATTAGGGGTTATTAGTATTAAAAAATTATCTGAGCTGGGCATTGGTGGTGCACGCCTTTAATCCCAGCACTCGGGGAGGCAGAGGCAGGTGGATCTCTGTCGTGAGGCCAGCCTGGGCCTACCAAAGTGAGTTCCAGGAAAGGCGCAAAGCTACACAGAGAACACCTGTCTAGAAAAAAACAAAAAAAAAAAAAAAAAAAAAAAAATAATTAACTGATTTTCTAGTTTAAAAGATAATCTTGAGCCAGGCATGGTAGAATGTACCTTTAATCACAGTATTCAGGAGGCAGAAGAAGCAGGTTTATCTCAATGAGTTTGAGGCTAGCCTGATCTACATGTCAGTTTTCAGGATAGTCAAGGCTACATAGTAAAATCCTGTTTCAAACAAAACAAAAGAAACCAAAATCATGTTGAAACTATTCACAGCAAGTATTACAACATGGCATGTAGCAGGAATCTTAAAAGGTCTTATTAATAAAATCAAACCGAGGCCAGTTATTGGGGTCAATGCTGGTAGATCAGAGAGACAGAACAAGACACAGCTAAACCTCCTGGTCAACTTCTCAGCGGGTCTTGTTTCCTCCGACTGGAAGCTTCTGTGTCCTCATCCCAATGGCTCTCAGCTGAACTACTGCTCGAAAGCCTGAAGGTTAACCAGTCACATGCTTAACCATCAAATACTTCTAGTTTCTGGTCCTCACGCTTACTTATATATCTTTCTTATTCTACCACCACTCTCTGGGACTAAAGGCTGGCTGGGATTAAAGCGGCTGTGTCACCATGCTGGCTTTTTCCAATGTGGCCTGAACACAGAGATCCAGAGGGATTTCTATCTCTGGAATGCTAGGATAAAGTGTGTGCTTAAACGAACTAGTGGCTTTTCTGTTCTCTGACCCCAGATAGTTTATTAAGGTTACGATATTTGGGGAACACAATATCACCACAATGGCAAGAATGTAAAAACCCAGAGACTAGTTCACTGAGCTCCAAAGGATGGATGTTCTATCCTCCACTTTGCCATGGCTGGCATGGTCTGGGAAATTTACTTCAGTGAGACGAAAGAATGAATGAGCTTTGTGAGACAAAAACTGTGCATCAGCACTCCATGCACTGCCATTTGATAGATAGTTGGCTTGTTTGTGATCAAATCTAGAAAGGTTCATGACCTTTCTTTTTGTCTTGAGATATGTATTTTCTTCTCCTTATTAAAATTGAGACTACTTTGATGTACTTTTTATCACATTTCTGAGGGTTAGACTCCACTCTGCCTAGCCAGGAGTGGAGCTTCCTTAAGTGTCTAATTTTCTCCTTTGCCAACATGCCAGTTGCACAGTCACCTGGATTTTACATCACTCATTTTCTCTCTCGAAATGCTGCTCCTTGTTTAGAAGCAAAGATTATGAGTTAAATGGCCATGGGTTCTGTCTTCTTCAGATGTGTTATTCTTACAGCTGCTCTTCTATGCCTTTGGTCTCTACATTTGTGGACTGAACAATACCACTTGAAAATATTTTTTAAAAAGCAGGTAAGATGGCACAGTAGGAACAGGTGCTTGCTGAACCAGCCTGAAGACCCGACCTCACTCCCCAGAAACCATGAAGACCGTTGCGGGAGGGGGGGGCGTGACTCCTGAAGCTGTCTTCTGATTGCCACACACTCACTGTGGAATGGTGGATGTGAACATACTTGCACACAATAATGATAATAATAACTTCTTAAAAATGTTAAAATATGCATCTGTGCTAATTTACAGGCTTTATTTTCTTGTCTTAGTTTCACGAACAACTCAAGATTATAATAATAATTTATATAATATTTATATCGCATTGAGTGCTATAAGTGGCATAGACGTTATTTAAAGTGTAATGGTGGATATAAATGGGCTGTATGCCACTACCACATTATTTCATACAAGGGGCTTGGGCATCCATAGCTTTTGCTGTCTGTGTGGGTCATTGTACCTCTCCAGTGATTACTAAGAGGAACAGGTGTTTTGCAGGTGCATTTGCTGCTGTTGTTGTAGTTACACAGAGTACGAGCATTAAAGTGACCTCTTTGCTGAATAGACTACTCTGACTCCCAGACTAGAGCAGTCTGTGCATCTCCCGGAAGAAGTGCTGCTTCTCCTGGGTTCTATCATCATCATCACCCGTATCAGCAACATATTGCCCTTGAAATCCATTCAATGTGTTGTGTACGTCTGGCATGGAGCTAAAAGATTTATATGCATTATCTCATTTTATAGGGCAGTTTATTTGACATCCATTCACTCATTTGATTACTATTTATGGTGTACTTCTGATGTAGTAGATATTGATGAAGTACTAGGTATGGGGGTGAAACAAGCACTCATATTCCCTGCTTCAGGTAATGCACACGAAGGGGAAATAAAGGCATCCAACACGTTCTCAAACCATATAGTTGTGCACCATTTTGTTTTGTAAAATACAAGATCTGTGGATGCACATAGGACACAGATCTGACTCCATATTTCTTTAATTTAACAAGCATCCTCTGTTTTTGGTCTCTGATGTGCTCCCTCTGTCTGTGAATTCCTTCTTCTGGAGACCCATTTGGTCCACTCATGTTTTACTCACTCCATGATGTGTTAGTGATGCAGGCTTTTCCTGTCTCTATACACATCCTCTCCTCAATGTCTTTCTCTTTTCCTTATCAGATTTATCTTCATGGAACCATCAGCCAATTAAAACATATGCATGCTCCCTCAACACACTCTCTCTAATAAGTAGGTTGCATGTGTCCAGTAGCTGGGTTGGAGTCAGTTGCTGTCCCCTGAGCACTGAATGTACCTGCCATGTGTTAGGATCTTGCTCAATAAATACCAGTTAAATGATTGATTGCATGAGTGAGTGAATCAATGAATGGATGACTGTTTTACGATCCCCTAAGTGAAAGCTTCAAATCTGTCATGTTGTGCCTCAGATCAGTGCCCTGTACGAGGATAAAATCAGTAAGAGACAAGGTGTTGAGTCATTTATCTGTGGCTCAGAGAAGGGACTGTTAGCATCTGGGTTGGAGGATGTCAGAACAAGTCTAGGATCCCCTGCTCATGAACAATGTTGCAAAGAAATAAACTGAGATAGAGTTCTCTATTCCAGATAGGTGTTTGTGAACAAATGAATATATAGATGCACAGTGAGTACAATTCAGCCTTGACCTATTTCCTTTAGTTAAGTTGTGTGTGCAACGTTTCATTCCCATCTCTCTGTGCCCCGTGAGAGTCACACCCTTGCATAATACAATCAGTTTCTCTTGTCTCTTTTCCTGGCTCTTTCCACACTAGTCTGGCACAGAAACTCTTTCCAGTGAACAGTGTAGGAGATAATAATAAAAAAAGAAGTAAATCCAAAGTCAAATAACCACCCTGGGTTCATTAAAATATATATATTAAGAGTGAAAAATAAAAAAACCCACCTGAGTGAGAAGCAGAATGGGGCCTTGAAAAAGCAGTATCTAAGAGAAGGAGCAAGCCAGGCCACCCCTTTTCTTCTAGGCACAGGATGGCTAGAAAAGAAACCAAGCTTGATGGGTAGATAGCATCTCTGAGGGAAAGGGAGATGCAAAAAGGAGACAAACAATGAGTGAGGAAAAGCAGGCTTGAATAGATGGCACATCTGACTTTGGAAACGGAAGGAAGCACAGAAATCAACAGGCTCAAACCCAAGTCTGCCAGGAAGCCAGAAGAGCATTGAGGGTGGCCCCATGACTAGGGAGAAGATAAAGCAAAGGATTTAGGGGTGTGTGTGTGGTGGGGGAAATTCAGAAAGTTTTCAAACTTCTAGTTGCCACAACTTTCATAAAACCTGATAATACTTGACCTATCAGTGATCTCCATGCATCCTCACTGATCTCAGATGAGGTAGTGCACACAAGATACCTTAGCACTCATCTCAGACACCATAGAACAACTAACGAAAAATACTGTTTCTCTTGCGGGTCTCTTGAATAACAAGTATCCTCCCCCACATCAGCTTTGTGTGTCCTCAAGCCCCTCCCATGACAGCTAGTCAGGCGTGCATGTGCTGTTAGTTCCCCAGCTCCCAACTTCACTGACCTAAGACCACCAGAAGCACAGGGGTAGTGGGAAATGATGCTCGAGATGATGCTTAATGGGGGAATGGTGCTCCAAGGTGGTGTTCAGTGGAGAATGATGCTCCAAGGTGGTATTCAGTGGAGAATGGTGCTATAAGTTGATGTTCAGTGGAGAATGGTGCTCCAAGGTGGCATTCAGTGTAACTCTACACTGTCTTGGACTGGCAACAGAGCAAGGAGCCTTGGCAGGTACACATGGACACACGGCCTCCTAAGACCATTTGGTTTCTTCCTCCAAGAAATGTGAGATCATGTGCACTGAATCACCAGATGGAGAATGTGTTCAGGCAAAATGGCTTTGCACATTCTCTTGTAAATCGCCTCTGGCTTCTAAAAAACAGTAGCAAATGTGCTGAAGACTGAATTAGCTAGAACAGAAGTTTCACTTTTTCACTACAAGAATTGTTTGGGACTGAACTAAAACCTGGACTCTCAGCATTGGAAGGGATGTGAAAAATTCTTTCAAGCAGACAATCTAACTTCAGCCAAGAATGCTTAAAAGCACACAGAAATTAAAAACTGTGAGGACCCCTCCAGACCCAAGAGAAACCCACACTTGGGATAACCTTGACTCTGGGAATTTACTACCTACAGATTAAGAACACAGGGAGATTCTGCGCAAACTTCTGAGAGTGGGAAGGCGGCGGCTGTTTAAAAGTAGACAGTGAGCAGCGGGACTCTCGGAGGAAGCCAGAGTTGAAACCTGCCTTCCTTCCGGTGCTTTTCAAACCTTCTGTAAGATTCAATGAAAGAGCTGTCACCTGAACCACAGGGTTGACTTTGTCCATGTGAAGATCTTTGAGGCCCTCAAGGGACCTTTCAGTCTCAGACCCATATCTGAGGCCAGCATTTGCCCAAGATGGATTATAAAAGAGGCTTCAGGACAGAACATCCTTCTAAAGTTGCATCTTGGAAGCTCAGCTCCTCCCCTTCCACGGACCCCACAAGTGGGCTTCAGGCGGAAAGGCCTCCATGTTCACACCTCCTGAAGTAGAATGATGAGGAAGGTTTGGAGACTATGTGGGGACTAGCATTTGACTATTTTTAAGCTTCACCTTTCAACAGCTGAATTAAAATGAGGCATGGAGCCAAAATCCATGGAGCTTATAAGTATTTCTTTTCCTAAAACTAAAGCTTGCAATTGGGGGAAGGAGAGAGCCTAAGGAGATTGTGGAATGTATGCAATTTAAATTCTTTAGCATTCAGTAACTTTCTGGCTAGGGAGGGATTCAGATATTTGGATAATTTCATAAACCATTGACTTTTTAAAAAGGAATATGAAGAAAACATATGCCAATTGAGTTATAAGCTGGGCAGAGCTGTGAGTTAGATATTAGTCCCTTTTACCAAAATGTGGTTTATGAGGCTTTTAATAGAGATTAAATTGGTGGAAACCAGGTTTTTGCCTATTATGGATTTGATAGTTTCCACATTTATCTCTTCAATGCAATGCTGAACTGTTGGACCCAATGCAGAATATTTAACGCTGCACAGATCACCTGTATCCGTTTTAGGAGTGAGACTGACAAATGTCTACATAAAATCAAATTAATTCATCAGTGCTTCACTTTCCTGTCTGCCACCACCTCCTGTGACCCAGTGTCATTTAATGACCCTGTAGACTGCAGGAACTTGGGGTTCCTTTGGTCATCATGCCCAAATTCCCATTCTGGAATGTTCTCCATTTAATTCTGCCTATTGAACAAAGTTACAGTCTTTGTCAGTGTAAGAGTCTCTTTCTAAATGTTGGTGGATGTTATGAGGAGAAGAAAGGCAAGGCGAAGCCAAGTACCTCATCTGAGAGGTCACTTTATCGTATTTGTGGTGAGACCTTTGGTGAATGCAGAAGACAACAAAGTGATTTGTTTGTTTGTTTTGTTTTTCAAGACGGGTTTCTCTGTGTAGCCCTGGTTGTCCTGGAACTCATTTTGTAGACCAATCTGGCCTTGAATTTACAGAGATCCACTGTCTCTGCCTCTCTTGAGTGCTGGGATTAAAGGTGTGCACCACCGACCTTCCAGCTGAGAACAGAGTAATTCTATAAAGCCAGAGTAGGCAAAGAAGCTCAGTGTATTCATGGACAGCAAGGGAATAAGAGGAAGTGAGGGGGTAAGAAGATAGTCAACAGCAGGACAGCAGAACACAGAGGCAGGAGTGTAAGGAGATTGCAGACCGACACTGCGGTGCACACCGACAGCCCAGAACTTGGGAGGGCAGAGATTTTGAATTCCAAGACAGCCTGGGCTTCACAGTAAGACTTACCAAGACAGCCTGGCTGCACAGTAGACTGTACCTCAGAACACCAAACCAAACAACCAATGGAACCAAACAGACAAAAAATAAAAACAAACCTCAAAGCAACATTAAAAAAAAAAACAGATGATTAATGAGGAGTTTTAACTGATAATAAAGATATTAATTTACAGAATTGTGGATTCAGGAACTCTGAACTGAAGAGATCCTCCCACACTGTAGCCTGATATCATCCACATTGACCTAGTAACCAAATAAGGTCAATTATATTAGCTTTCATCACTTTGCACCATGGATTTATTGGTTTACATGTTTTCTTTCTTACCTTTGTATTTAATAATACTTAGTATTTTAGGGATTTCATTAAAAATCATATAGAACTAATTTCAGGAGGACTGCCTTTTCTCAAGGGAAGTGCTACCAAGACACAGTGGCCCAAGTCTTTAATCCCAGCACTCATGGAGCAGAGGCAGGTAATTTATTTGAGTTCAAGGTCAACATGGTCTACCTAGCGATTTCAGGCCTTCTGTACATATACATCCCCTACACACACCACATACATACGCAACACACACACACACACACACACACACACTTCACACACACACATACACACCATACATGCATACATACATACATGTACACACATATAACCACTACCACATCATTACACTTTACACCAACACAACATATTACACATACACATACCACATACACACTACACACATTCACCACACCACATACCACACCACACACATACACCCCATACACACACCACATACACACCCACACACATACACTGTTGTTTTCAAGTAGGATTTCATCTCAATTTCCCCACCTGCCTTGGCCTGAATTGTATTCCTTCCACATCCACATACTGAAATTTTAATTTCAACTTTGTGTGTGTGTGTGGTGTGTGTGTGTGTGTGTGTATGTATGTGGTGTGGTGTACCGGTGTGTATATGTGTTGTATATGTTTGGGTGTGGTGTATATGTGTGTGTGTGGTAGTGTGTATATGTGTGTGGTATGTGTGCGTAGTATGTATGTATGTAGTGTGTGTGTGTGTGTGTAAATGTGTGTGGTGTGTGTGAGGGGATGTGCATGTGTGTGGTGGTGGTGGTGGTGGTGGTGGTGGTGGTGTGGGTGGTGTTGGTGTGTGGGTATTAATTTAGTATTCACCATTTGCACATTTAAATGAGAAAACTTGAGGAGAGAGATGCTGCTGCTGGTTTTGAACTTCATTTTCCTTCATCATCTTCTTCTTGGTTCCCTTAATTTAGTTAAGGAACGCCTAGAAGCATCGCCCCCACCCCTTCTGCCTTCTGTGTCACGAACTCCCAGTGATGGCCACAGAAGATGAAGGTCTCCTTCCTCCCACAATGGACCCTCAGACTATTTACAGAAGAAAGGCTGATACCAGCCTGCTGGCTAATTTCTTGTATCTGTTCTGAACATCCCACATTCTTTGACCCTGTTTCTTTATTTCCAGACAAAGAGGTGAATATCAGACAGTGCTGGGTGAAATAAAAGCAGATTTAAATTCCCATTGCTCTCCAAACCACAGAGATGGAACTAGGTCAGACCACTTGGCCTGAAGCTGTTACCTCTGTATACAGGCTTCAAAGGGCTGTCCTGAGGTCCATGGTTCTTCAGTGTCCTTGCAGCAATGTTGAGAGACAGGAAATAACAGGGATGGAGAGTTCTGGGAGTGGGGAGCAGGCCACAAAGGTGGAAGTGATTTCTGTAAAAAAGACAGTCCTTCCTCCACTGACCTTTTTAAAGCCATGTGCAGAGCTGTTCCTTTTTCCTCATTCGGTTAGTCCACTCTTTCACCTGCCAAGAACAGGAGGGGCTTTGAGTTCTCTGTCACTCAGAGCCTTGGAGTCAAGTGAGAAGGAACTTTAGCATCCTGCTTTGAGTTCTCTGTCACTCAGAGCCATGGTGTCTAGTCAAAGTGTTAACACCTTGCTTTAGTTTGAAGCTACTTGCATGTTAGGGATTTTTTAGATTGTCTTTCTTAGAGGCTGGTAGAAGGGGTGGTTGATGGGAAAGTAAGTACCCACTCTCTCCAAAGCCAGGGAATTAGAAGTCCTCAGAAATGCCAACCCTGTTCAGTTCACCTGAGTGAAAGCTAAATAATAAAACCACATTAGACAATGCAGAAATGACTGAGCGCAATGAATGCAGAACAAAGGTACTTTGGAATATGCCATCCTAATATTCCTGTCGGCACAGTTTAGTGTTCTTAAATGTGTTTTATGTTTAATGAAAGAAACAATGACTTTCAGTGGAGGGAAAAATAGACCTTTAAAGATAATCAGGCCCTTAACTACCTACCTTAGGTAGCTGAGAGAAAGCCACTGTACTCTTTCTGTTTTAACACTCCAGATATGTAATTTAATGCGGGCCCTAATGACAGTCTCAAACATGGGGCTTTAATCGAAATTGTTCAAGCTCAGTACTGTGACAGGAACTCACAAGCTCCTAACAATGCTGTCCATTTTCTCAGGTTCTGTAACAAAAAGGAAAGAAGAAAAAAAACCCTTGAACTTCTGTTGCTATTGATGTTGTAATATACAATAAAAAAAACAGTTAAATTTCAATTACCCACAGGTAATTATAATTTTATTGTTTGACTGTACTACGGGGATTTTTGTAATTCCCAAGACTAATAATTTTCTATAATTTACAGGTTGTCAAATAAACTATTAAAGATTATCTTTGAAAAGGCATCTGCAATTGTAAGGACATATCATACTGTTCATGTACTGTATTAGTAATTAGAGATTCCTGGATAGCAAGATCCGCGCTGGTGCCCGCTACCAGGAAGCACATTTCCCCCCAGCCGCCTCTAATCTCCAAATATAAGCCTTCCCGCTTCTCAGGGATTCTCTTCAGTGCAGCAGGACTCACGGTCACGTTCTATTAATATTCCCCTAGCTATTCCAAAATGGTTTGTCAAGATAAATCTCTACCTCCTGGTGGAGAGAAGTTAAACTCAGAAAGATGGCCCCACCTATCATGAAGGAAGAATCTCAGAGCAAATACAAAAGGAGAGAGGCTGACTTGGAAGCCAAGGGGGAGCCTTGGAAAGTGTCTCTGTGTGTATTACATTCAGCATCAGCAACAGGCGGTTTGGGGTCCAGAGAGTCATATAGATATTTCTGCCAACAGCTATTAAGATGCTACCAAATTAGTCCAACATCAAGGTTCTTTCTCAAACTTCTTCTTTTTCAAGGCATTCACTTTGCTATCTTATACCATGCATGGTAGATCAAGGACCCTGCTTAGAGATGATTCAACTCGCCATTTTGAATTTGGTATCAGTACACTTCAGCAAAACAGCCAGGTTCGACAGGCAGGAAGTGGCTAATATGACATCTTCCTGGAATCTCACGTTCCTCTCCATATTCACCAAGTCCACTACATCTCTCTGCCTAAAAGCTTCGTTCTTCTCTTCCTGTCAAACTCCCTCTTGTTCTTGGCGGCCCAGAGGAAATAATTCCTCCTGTGTAGAAGTCCAATTGATTCCCCTCTTTCATCTCTGCACTTTTCTCTTCTCTATTCTCAGAGGGTTACCTGGCATCTCTTTGTCATGAAACAGGAGATGCCAGGTTGAATTCACTGAAATGAAAGCCAGGGATGATGAATCAGTTGGCATATCCTTAGCTGTCTGAGGAAGGCAATGACTACCTGGTATTGACTTTGAGGTTGAAAGCTGAGTTAAGGATTAAGGCACATATCTTGGGGAAGGCAGGACAAAACCATGGTGGTAATTTGACACCAACAATAAGATATTGAAAGCTGGAAAGGAAAAAAAATGGCTTATTAGAAGGCAAGGTTTGGAAAAATTATGTATGTTCCAGCTTGATGACTATTGATAGACGTTGTCTAGAAAGAGGTTGAGAATCAGAACGGGGCCTATTGTTGTGAGTCAATGCCGTTTTACCAGGCCTCACAGTACAAAATTATGCTGCTTCCTTACAGCTCTCCCATTTGCCTATGAATTTTTACATTTAAAAGATGTAGTTTTTAAAGAGAGGGAGAGAGAGAGAGAGAGAGAGAGAGAGAGAGAGAGAGAAGAGAGAGAGAGAGAACGAGAAGAGAGAGAGAGAGAGAGAGAGACCATTTCATTTGAGTTCAGGTGCCTGCAGAAGTCAGAGGCATCAGATTCCCTGGAACTAAAGTTACAGGTGGATGCTCAGAGCCTAATGGGTCCTCTGTAAGAGCAACATGTGCTCTTTAACCTGTCAACCATCTGTGCAGTTCTGCCCAGTGATTCACAAAAATAAATATCTTTGCATTCCTTTCTGGACCCCAGCTCCTTGTTTAGTAGGTCCTCTTATTAACACTACACATATGTCCTGTGTCATGTGCAGAAGACCTGAGCTTTCTCCTAGGCTCTCCCACAGAACTCTCTATAGTCTGTGCCAACACTGAGCCTTGAATTTCTGTAATGTGCCTATACCCTGTGTTATACCTCAGAGGGGAGTAGAAGTCATTCTTGATAAGCACTGTAAAATGTCTAAGCCTTGGATGCTTCTAGAAATTCCATACTGAGTGAAACCTCAGTGAATGTAGATGAAACTGGGGGGCGGGTAACTGGCTGAATCAGTTTCTTTATATCACTATGGCCAAAATTCCTAAGGGAACAATTTTTAAAACATTGGTTTGGGCGTATGGTTTTCTGAAGTTCATTCTATCATGGTAGGAGGCATGAAGGAGCCGCTCATATCACAGGCAAATGAGAAACAGAATGAGGGGCAGACAAAGATGCCAGTGTGCCCTTCAAAGACACCTCCAGTCACTGCCTTCCTTCAGCTAAGTTCTACCATCTGATGTTTTACAACCTCCCCAAATAGCATGGGAATGCATTGTTCTAAACAGGCGCACCAAGAGGAGCCATTTCATACTCAAACTATAAACACTCCTTAGTTTCTTTCTTACTCTGGGAATAATAGGTGACTGGCATTTTGAGCGAAAAGCCAGTTTGGTGAGACAGTAGTTTACTAGGTGACAACACGCCTGAACCTATTGGAAAAAAAGAAGCCATTGAAGAAAAAGTACAAAGGCATATTTACTGTCTTTATGTTATGTCCTCACTTTACCTAGGAAAGAAATATTGCTGTACTTGAGTTTTAGGCAAAAGATGAGACAAAGTTCTAGGTAAGAAATCAGAAGCTATCACATTAAACTTATTAGGTAATGAAGTAGCAGGAATTAGATATGATCAGATGTAATATTTTTCTAAGACCATACTGGCTAGCGTGGTAGTGAGAAGCAAGAATGAGTCTCTGGACTTCTCGTCCAGTGTTCATTCTGTGCTTGTCTCCAGTTTTTCTACTTGATTCTTAAGTTGCACAGGGCCTGGGCAGCACACAGAAGCAACATTTCATGATCAAGTCATGTTTTTAAGAAGCAAATAATTTGGGTCAAAAACTTGGCATTTAAACAAAGATTTGACTCCCTACCAAAGCATGTTCTCAGCATAGATAGCACTCCCATGTGATGCAATTTTTTCTGGTCATTCTAGAGCTGGTATTTGTCCTTATGTTAAGGATTCTGGAAGCTTGAAATTCTAAAATGTAGAATTATTAAATAAATAGTCCTTATGGCAGATGTCTTGCTTCCCGATAAGTCATTTTGATAACAGCTTTGTGCCCTGAGCTGAAGGCAATGTCAAGGTCAATTATCCTATTCAAGGCCCCTAATTAAGACTACTTTTTTGAGGTCAGGATAATGCATTACTTTATTTTAATAGGAGGGAGATCAAAGCTCTCCCTTAAATTTTCCTGATGTACAGCAGCACTGGCTTTAACCTGGGTTATATTAACAAGGAGAAAAGCCATTTTTTGCAATTTCACATCCACTGCACCCCAAAGATGGAGTTATGCTCAAAGGAAATATGACAGAGACTACCACCAACTCTGTTCTTTCAGCATGTTCTCAATTCTTTTTTCTTTTGTTTTTGTTTTTGTTTTTAGCTCTTTCAGAAATGCAGTTTCTAGGAAATAAGCTTGCACCAGAAAAAACAGTTCATTCAGAGATGTGCAAAATGAAACTATTGAGCACACTTTTAAAGCCTGGAGCTAATGTTCTTGATACTGTGGGAATGGAGACTGGAAATAGCATGGGAGGTAGACACCTCAGATGGACTCTACTGATCAAAAACATACTCAGTTTGTACAATGTCTAAAACTCAAGGTACGTCCTGTGAAATCTGGAACTTTAGAATCTAATGAAAATATTATAGGGGGGCAGTTGCACATGCCAGATTTCTGAGTTTGAAGCCAGCCTGAGAGAGTTCCAGGACAGCTAGGGCTACACACAGACACCCTATCACAAAGAACCAAAAGAGAAAAAAAAAAGCACTAGACACCCCAAGAACACTGCCCATTTCCTTGCGTGGTAATAACTGAGTGGAGTGAAGCAATGACAAGCTCTCTTAGAATGTTCATGCTCCTCTTAGTTGCAAAGATTGCAGACTGGAAGACATGTTTTTGGAAGCATAGCCTCTAAATTATTGCTGTGACTTTTGTTGTTCTTCCGATGCTTCTCTATAGGACTTAAGCCTTTCAGTTCCGTGGCATTAGCATCCCCATTACTATCTGGATGGCAAGACTCACTATTTTTTATTATGAACTCGATGCCTATATGTAGTCTTTTCTGATGTTCTGGCGCAGAGCCCTTCAGCTCACTCGAATGCTCTAATGCCAAGGTGGATAGCAAGGTTGTAGCTCCCATTTCAAAAACTTCTCTTTGTCCTGCTTTGAGTTTTTTCCCCCAACACCTTTATGCTTATTCTGTGAGAATCACAAGAAATGGTAATTGTTAATACTTCCTGTGTACCTTCTAGTAGAGGGATGACCATGGGTGGATGCTCACCTCAGCATCTTCTAACACCCATGAAGAATTTTGAGGCATGCTCCACATGATTTCTCAGGGATCCCCAGAGCAGTGGAGCCCCATTGCCCGCAGCAGTAACCAGCTCATTAAACACATACTTTATGGGCTTTCCTCCCTTCTCTGACTTCCCATCATTCCTCAGCATTGCTTACCAGCATCACCTCCCAAATGAACTATGTGTATTGAGCCTTGACTCACGTTGTATTCAGGGAAGTCAAGTCACAATGATATTTAAATGACTTCTATGGCAAAATCCTTCTAACAGGTGTATACCACTGCCTGGCTACCACGGAAGGAAAATGGATAGGGACTGCACAGAGGACATTCAAGATAAGGCTGATAGAGATAATCAAGCTTGAAGACAGATCTTACTGAAAAAGTACCACTGACAGGTTACCCTCTTGAGGCAAGACATAAGCCTACTAAATTTGACCCAGGCAGATGTCAGTTCACTATAAGGGCACCTTTTTAAACCTCAAATGCATATCAAAGGGGTTGGACTGTGGGTCACAGTTCCTTTTCGAGGCTGAAAGTAAACATATTCCTGCACTTACCGCATGCACATGTAGTCTGTGCTTCACACACATACACACACACACACCACACCACACACACACACACTCATTTAACATTACAAACTCAGGCTATATGCAGGAGTGTGCCTGCTTGGCAGGTACAGTAGCTTTTTAGAGTTTTTGTTTTGGATTTTTTTTTTTTTTTTTTGAGTTGGGGAAGAGGGAAAAAAGAGAGAGATAAAACTGACATTAGGTAATGTGAGGTGTTTCTAGTTCCCCCACCATTACAGGGATATAATTTACCACCCCTATAAAACCTTGGAATACTTCAAATCAAAATGCACTCTTTTTTTCTCTTCACACTGAGAATCTCTTAAGTGCACAAGAAAGCATAAGACCAGGTGAATTATCTATCAGCTGAAAGATGCATATGATGCCTAGGTGGGAGGGCATGGGTCCCTGTCTTCTTGCAGGACCTAGACAGGATGGCGAGCCAGCAGGGAGGAAATGGCTGACATGTTTGGAGGAGTAAATCCTCCGTTGACAGGGGTGACTGTGAATTCAAGTGTCTTCCACTTCTGTGCTTCTTCAAAGCTACAATGCAATAGGGTAGGCAAATTAATGACACATTGTAATAGAAATGAAAAGATTGCTGTGTGCCTAAGAGTGGAATATAACTTTGCTCTTAAGAGGCATGATAGCAGAAGCACTTTGATGTCAGAGTCTGGCTGGAGGAGTTACCCAGCTTTGGAGAGAGAGAGAGAGAGAAGGAGGAGGAGGAGGAGAAGGAGGAGGAGGAGAAAGGGAGGGAAGGAAGAAGGAAAGGAGGGAGGATGGATTTAGAATGATTTGTCATTTAATACAACAATGCAAGGAAAAACGATATTACCAGGCTGTAATTCTATACAGCGTTTCTGAAAACCATGAACTGAATGAGTTAGTTCAACCAAGGACACTCTTATCAAAACCTCTTGTGGACAGAATTATAGCTTGGTAATTGTCAGCTGCCCTCCTGTTTATGTTTATGGATTCCAATCCACCAGGAAAAGTGAAAGTTCAATGGAAGTTTATTGTGAGAGAACATCAAAGCCTTGATGGGGCTCCTGAAGTGGCAGTGGGGACTGATGGTGACAGAGAAGGAAGGACTGCCAGTGCCTATCCGACGCAGCACGACTCAACAGCAATCTCAGAGGGTCTCACAAGACAGGAGTTGCTCCAAGAGCCAAGATCTTCCAACTTGGTGCCACCAATAGCATGGTGGCTCTCTGGGTCTAGACACAGAAACCCACACTCACCACTCCCACCACTCCAGCACGAAAGGTTCCTTAGGACCACGTGACCACTAGCTCAATTCATTATCATCAACTATCTCCCCTGAACACCCCATGTGGTCCCTAGCCAAGGGTTCGAGCTTACATCCTGGTGCTCCTGCGAGTGGCCTCAACCACAGAAGAGTTTTTAAAAATGACAAGCTGTTTCCTGCTCTCCTGCTTTTGTCAGTTGGTTTCGCTGGGACTTTCTTTTGATGATACTAATTCCGGCAGAGATAATTAGGGAACACGGAAGTCTGCTTTTGTGTTCATGCCTTTGGGATGTACTGATTTAGCATCTGAAGGAGAATGAACTCCACTGAATGAGAGAATAGAGGAAACTCTATTTTAGAAGTGAGATCAGTGCAGCTGAAGTTGTGGATTCATCTGCAGAAGAAGATATATATAATGATACCTGCTGTTATATGATCATTCAGCCATTTCTTCAGTCTTTCATCTCAACCAGTCTGCCAATGAAATGGGTCCATTTTGGGGGAAGCTATGTAACTTTGAATCACCAAACTTTCTAAGCTGGAGTCTCTAAAATTTGAACCTGAAATAATGTCTGCATTTAAGAGATTTCACAAAGAAAGAGATAAACTAATTTCAATAACCCACTCACCCAACCTTCTGGTGATGTCTTAAACAAAACTTTATAGTCAAAGTCAAATGTGGCAGTGATTATCATAAGGCATTCACATAGTAAGGCTGACAGTTTGAAAGATTTTAGCACAGGAAACTCACCATAATGCGATGTTTTAATGGCGGCCACAGCATAACCCATCCCAGCAATAGCCCACCTCATCAATACATGAACCATGTTAGAAATTCCTCAAAAATACTTATCCTGCCTATTTTGTATATTACTATGGTCCTAGAATATCAAGAAAAAATGGAATGTAATTTTCATTCATAAGTATTTTAGAATATTTTTTAGATTATTATTTAGAGGTCTAATTGTTCCCTTACCTGCTACAGAATACACTATAGGTCCCTCTACTCTATTTATATTTGTGCTATAGTATTCTGATACAGCTGTCTTCCAGTAACACTTATTTCCAACAATAAGTGAACCCATGAAGTACTGGAGAGCAGTTGTTCCATGTTGTACGGAAACAGAAACTGGAAGCCATAAACAAATTCTGCCCGGCAGACCAGCTATAAGGGTGTTTGACAAACGTATTGCTATTACAACTCCTCTAAGTACACACAGATAATACCAATGGGTTCCAGTGAGCATGTGGGTTTGAGAGAGAAGATGAAATTAACACGTAGACTGAGACTTTAGAGAAAAGTCAATTATCTTCTCAGTGACTAGGGTACTTTTGCATACACAAATTAAATATTATAAGTAACTGAGAATTAATTTTATACTAGAATCAATTCAGAGTATTGTACTTTCACATACCTGTTCAATTAACAGGATATTGTTCATAACTAAAAATTAATGAAAATGGCTATTTCTCTAAGGTTAAAGCATATAAATAACAAAGCTGTTCAGGATAGAGAAGATAAAGACTGTGGAAGAAAAGAGTACTAATATTTTTAAAGCTGTGGAGATTATAGCCTTGCATGGGCCACATACTAGTACTTGGGAGACTGAATCAGAGTTGTGAGTTTGAAGCCAGCTTGGTCTACAGAGTGAGACAATATCTCAGAAAATTCTACACACACACACACACACACACACACACACACACAACACACACGCATGCGCGCGCATGCACACGCAGACACACCACAAAATGGAGGTTCTATATCTGATGCAAGAGCTTGAATGATAGTACACCTCAAGAATTTATATATTCAATTTGATTCCCTGGTGCTGTGGGATGGTCTGTATGTCATATTGTTCTGATTGGTCAATAAATAAAACACTGATTAGCCAGTGGCCAGGCAGGAAGTAGCTGGCCAGCAGGAAGTAGGGACAAGGAGAGAGGAAATTCTGGAAGCGGAAGGCTGAGGCAGGGAGACACAGCCGCCACCGCCATGACCGGCTGGTCATGTGAAGACACCGGTAAGCGACCAGCCACGTGACAAGGTAAGATTTATGGAAATGGATTAATTTAAGCTATAAGAACAGTTAGCAAGAAGCCTGCCACGGCCATACAGTTGTAAGCAATATAAGTCTCTGTGTTTACTTGGTTGGGTCTGAGCGGCTGTGGGACTGGCGGGTGACAAAGATTTGTCCTGACTGTGGCAAGGCAGGAAAACTCTAGCTACACCCTGGTGTGATGGTATTAGGTTGGTGGGAATTTTGGAAGGTGATCAGATTCTGAGGATGGAGCCCTTGAAAACAGGACTGGTGCCCTTATGAAAGAGAGCTGAAAGAGGTCTTTTGTTCCTTTTGCATATTCTGACACAAGGAGAGGCTCAGTCGATGCATTAGAAAGCAGTCCTTCATAAGAACTTGAATCTTAATTGTAAACTTTACAGCCTCTAACACTGTAGGAAATAAATTTCTATTGTTTTAAGCCACTTACTTCATGGTGCTTTTGTTATAGCACCCGAAAAGGTATAAATAACTGCCTAGAAGGGAAAAAAATCACTAAAAATAAACAACAGTCAGCTATGAGACCAGCTTTGGCTACTAGATGGACTATAGTGAGAATCCTATCTTAACAAGAGAAACAAAGATTATTTTAAGCAACTAGTACCTATTGAAGAAAAGTACTGTGAAAATTGGGATTTGGTTCCTATTTTCAAGGTGCTTGAAGTCTCAGTCAGGAAAACAACTGGGTAGACTTATGACACTAGGTTATACTAATAGGGTTTTGGAGACAGGCTCTGAGATTTCAAGATCCTTAAGATAACTTAAAGCTAAAATGTATTAGATTTTGAGTAATATATTGATAATATTTTGAGTAATATAAGTGAATAAGGATAGTCTTGCTTATTCCTCTGCAAACCTTGTAGATTCTTCTATACTGTTGTACTAGAGAGAGCAATGAAAACACAGCGTGTCCTCATTTGCTCTGGAGAACTCAGGTAGAAAAGCTTGTGATGAGGTTAGAGCTGAGGTCGCCTGACCACAGAGGTCCTCCACAAAAGTCATCATCCAGCCTTCCTCCTCATATTTCTCTTCTTCTCTCACCAAAGATGAAACTGTGCCAGGGTCATAAATATAAAACCATGAATCCAGGCTATGACCTTGAAAGGAGGCCTTTTAAGAGGGGACTTTAGGTTGCATGAGGCCAGGGGATGCCAAGGGGCACACTGTTTGGGATACAGCAGAGAATCCCTATTCAGAAGAAACTAGATATACAGAGATACAAGTGAAAAGGAAAGAATAGCATTGCAAAGATGCTCCCTGGCTCTGACCCTTGGGCTCTCAGGTTTTATATCATCAGCACTGCCTCCATCCCCATCAGGCTCAGCATAACCCTGCCATAAGCACTCCACTCTGGCTTTGCCCTTCCATGATGGTGCTCTTGCCTCTTGCCTAGAATTCATCCTTCATCTTAT
Organism: Peromyscus leucopus; assembly: GCF_004664715.2. Taxonomy (NCBI): domain Eukaryota; kingdom Metazoa; phylum Chordata; class Mammalia; order Rodentia; family Cricetidae; genus Peromyscus; species Peromyscus leucopus. Next base: position 33,612 of record NW_023505283.1, on the reverse strand, counting down.
GACTAAGGTCTAAATTAAATGCTACTCACTGCAGGACTCTTTCCTACTAATGTGGTCTGAAAGAAGCCCTCTGCCTCTCTACTGTTTTCCTCTGCTTTATCTTACCCAAAGGCACTTTACACCACTTCTGTTAAAATACCATTTCCTCACTTATTCACTGGACAGCAATTGTGGATGACTTGTTTTTTCCACAACTTCAGTATCTTAATATATGGTCAACAAACACTTGTTGAATAAATGATAATTGGATGACTAAGTGAATGAATGACGGCATGAAGTTATCCTCAGAGGCTCCAAAGCATGAGCACATTGTTTTGCAACCAGGATAAGATGAAACAAGCATGGAAAACAATTGAAGCTTTTAACAGTAGATGCCAGGAAGGAGTCAAATGATTGAAAGCCTGATTTCTGGTCCTGTGGTATAAGGGTTCAAAAACCAGTAATAAGACTTCATTGTATAAGTTACTGTGGCTTTGTGTCTCTCTCTTTGTCTATAAAACTATGTGAGTCCTAGGACTATTGCACAGTTTAAATGAAATGCTATAGAGATGCAGTGATTCTGAAGAGATCTCGGCCAGCAGATACAAACAGCAAGCAGTTCCGGGAAGCACCAGTGGGACTTCGAAGAAGACCTGAGTCAAGAGGCATGGAGGAGAAAAAAATGAAGGTCTTAGAATTGCATTAGAAGAAACGCCTCTAAAAGATTCAGTTTTCTACTCTGTCTGATTAGAGAATGCTGATACATGGGGGGAATCCCTCATGTAGATAAAGGACTCCATGGTGAGAGTGTCATAGGAAGTAGCAGGAATAGTAGCTTTGTTTGAAATGATTACAGTACACACTAATTTCATATGCAAATGTCTACCCAGGATGAGAAGTGCACATTCACCTTTAAAAGTTATTTTCTTAATTCTACAAGAAGATTTACAGTAAAAATTCCTTAACTCCCATCCTTCTGTACTTGAAATATAGTTTACTTAACCTGGGGTATTATTCACTCTCTCTAAATCTTCTTAGTCTAACAAATATTTCACAACATTTTACAGAGTTCTATTAGTAAGCTCAAAGCTTAATAGATCAAAATGTGTGTATCCCAGCACTTTACTGTGTTGAGAAATGAGAAAGCATTCCCAAGTTCCATGTAGATTTTGAAGACTCCATGCTAAGTGTACAGCAGGGCCAATGAAGCAGATGCTGAAGGATCCCCAAGGGGATCTACCAATTGTCACTCAGCAAACCAGAGAGCTCTTGTTTGCCACCCTCAAATTAAACCACACACATCCTTCTCAAAAGAACGGAATGCTCATAGGCAAAGAGCAAAAAATGGGTAGTTGGAAAACTGTAACAAATGTATGTAAGTGAGACAAAATATTAGAAAATGGCCACCTGCCAGCAGCCATATAAAATTTGGAGGAAGTGTATTTTCTACTGGTATGCTTTATCATAGGAATTGCAAATATTTATTAAATGTATTAAAATGGTCAGAATGTTAAATGCTTCTCAGTGGTGAAATTTTACATTGGCATAGTAGAAGACGGGATATTCTGATATGGCGTTTATTAAAGTGACTTCATTTTATTAGTCTGTCAGCCACAATAAATGAGCAGGTATCTTTAAAGCAAGACCTACTGTAGGATAAAAGAGATTTGTAGGAGGGCAGCATCTTTTGTGAATGTGGCTTTGACTATGTAAGGTATAAACTTCACAGCCATTCCTAAATGATGCTAGCAAGATTTTTTTCCTGTTTTTTTGAAATTCATAGTTATTGAATTTTGACTTATATGAAAACCAAAAGTAGTACTTGTCATGAAGTCTCCTGTAAGGTCCACCTGGAATCCACATAAAATGGCTAGTCTTACATGGATTCTCAGTTGTGATTACCAAACATGTCCAAGGGAAGACACTGAAGTGAGTGGCCCTCACTGCAAGGAGTGATAGCAAAGACAGCCAGGACACATTATTACTGAGTGGCACTAAGTTGAAGGGTGACAGGATGAACTGTGCAGATTAGTTCCCTAAGAGGCTTGTGGCTCCCATGAGCCACTGACCTAGTAAAGTTCTTATACCATCACAGAAGAGGGAAGGAAGCCCTTTCCCCTCCTAGGACACTCGCTGTGCACACGAGAACATTTTCCTGAATTCATCCCTTAAGATTGCTATTTTGAGATCCTGATTAGTTGAAATATGTGGAGCAAGGGGGAAGGAGAGAGAAGCTCATCGCAAAGCCAAGCAACTCTTGACAGAATTCTGTGAGGTTGTCAGGCTCCAGTAGATGTGACAATTAGGATGCTGATTGTTCTAACAGGATGATGCATCTGCAAAGGCCAAGATGCAGCCACACACGTCTGTGATGATGTGCAAAGGTGGAATCCTCAGCACTTTGTATAATGGGTTTGTTGCAGATACTAACTTATTATTTCTAGAATCGCACATGAAAGATATTATATCATCTGACGTCTTTCGTGGGTTGGACTTCTTCTGCTCAGTATAATTTGATTGATTGATTGATTGATTGGCTGACTAACTGATTGATTGATTGATGATTGATTGATCAGTTTTGAGACAAGGTCTCACTCAGTACCCCAGGCTGGCCTGGATCTTTTGTGATATTCCTACCAGTGATCAGGATGATGGAAATCAGAGGCGAAAACAGCAACAGCCTCAGGTTTTCCCACTAAAACCTACATTTCTAGCCTGGAGGAAACAGAATTTACATATCGATGCATACTCTGGGGTAATATTTAGTGAGTGCTCTGAAGACAAAGTAAAACAAGGCTATGGAAAGTGACGGTGGAGGGATTCTTAAGGTCCCAGGCATGACCTTGGAGCAGGTGAATGCCTAGCGGTCCTGGAGGTCTTGCAGATCATAAGTGTCTGGTAGAGTACAATTGGCTGAAGGAATAGTGGCATAAAGACTGTAGGTAGAAGTTGTATGCTGGACATTGCAGTTTACTCCAGCTTTCAGCCCAGCTTCCACGCAGCAGGGTGAAGGGTCTACCAGATGTCAGATCCACTTGATCAGGGTTGCTTCAGTATCTGCTGTGATCTAGTTTCTGGCATGGTGATGGCTGTCTTTATCCCTCCAGAGGGACACAAGAAGCCCTGACAGAAAATAGATCCCTGGATAATTACAAGGGCTGTTGGTCCTCAGAACTCTTGGGGACTGTGTGAACACCTGGTGTAGAAATGGAAGGAATTGTCAACTTTGCTTAAACACTGAGAAGATAAGATAGAGTTCATCTCAAAGAAGATGCTCAAAACCCAAGCAAACATTTGTTATTTAAGGTCTAGATTGTGATTCAAGTTAGCCATATTAACACTACTTGTATCCTTAAGTCTTAACAAAGCACTCTAAAGGGTCATTGATAGTTAAAACACTTTACAGTTTTATTTACAAAAAGAATAGTTGGGCAGAGGGCCATTTGAGTGGATAGCTCTGTGATAGAGCCTGCCCAGCATGCATAAGGCTCTATGTTGAATTCCCAGTACCACCAAGGAAAACAGGGAATTCTTTAAGATAAAGGTAATAAGTCAACCAGCATACATATTTATATATTTTTACTTAATTTGAAAATTTTGTTTAATCTTTAAGCTTTGCTATAAATAATTCTATAAACATTGTAACTTACCACAAAATCATGTACTATAACTAGAGTTTTCCTGACTAGCCCACAGTCAGGACAAATCTCTGTCACTCGCCAGTCCCACAGTCGCTCAGACCCAACCAAGTAAACACAGAGACTTATATTGCTCACAAACTGTATGGCCATGGCAGGCTTCTTACTAACTGTTCTTATAGCGTAAATGAATCCATTTCCATAAATCTATACTTGCCACATGGCTTGTGGCTTACCGGTGTCTGCACATGGTGCTTGTCCTGGGTGCAGCTGGCAGTGACTCTTCTGCCTCCTGTTCTTTCTTTTCTCCTCTGTTAGTCCCCTATACTTCCTGCCTAGCCACTGGCCAATCAGTGTTTTAATTTATTGACCAATCAGAGCAACAGATTTGACATACAGACCATCCCACAGCAATGTACACTCATCCATAAAAAATACAGAAAAAAAATTTTCTTTTTTAAGAATTTCATACATAAGTGATATAATTACATTTACACCCCTCCCTTCTCTAACTCCCCCATTTCCCCACCACTGCCCACTCTCTCTCAAAGCCATGGTATCTTTCTTTTTTAATCATTATAAACACACACACACACACACACACACACACACACACACACTTGTTGAGTTCATTTACTATTTCTTGTTTGCATATATATTTAGGGCTGGCCAGCCAGGATAGAGGAAGTCTCGGGGCAGGGGCTCTCCTCCTGGGGAAATATTCCTTCTCTCTCAGCAGCCATGTGTTATATATATATATATATATTTATCTAGGGGTGGAGCTTTATTAGATTTCCCCTACCCACAACATGTCAACTGGTGTTATCCTAGTGCAGGTCTTTTGTAGGTGACCACATTGTTAGAATTTCTGGGTGTGGTGTTCCCCGTCATGTATGGAGCTCTCTTATGAAGCAGCATAAGACATTCTCATGTCTTGAGAATGTACTGACCTTTTCTTAGCTCAATGAATCTTTCTCTCCCACTCCCCGTGTGTGGTGTGTGTGTGTGTGTGTGTGTGTGTGTGTGTGTTGTGTGTGTTCCTCTCAATGCCCACATTTCTATCTGAAGCCCACATTCACATCCTTACTATTTCTTAATAAGCTCAATATGAAGCTTCACGTTGTCCAGGCCTGAGACTTTTTCTGCAGTGGAGTGAAGGAACCAGCTTTACTTGAGTATAACTCTCTGACTAGCGACTAATCAGACTTGTAGGTGTGGAGCTGGTCTGCATCTTCTTTCCCTCACTGACAAGACCAATAGTCTGGCAAACTCCTCAGAGCACACTACAAATACAATATTTAAGGGTCCTCCTTGAACCTACTGGTAAGAATTATTTTAGCAAGGGTATCTATTCATACACATGAGAGTACAGTTTGATGGGGATTTGGACTTGATACCTTTAAGCATGAAACTGACCCTTCTCTCTTCTTGGGACTTGATAATCAGAGCTCTTTTTTTTTTTTTCTTGTCCGCAGCTCTCTCAGACCAACAAGACACTCAGGTAAAGAGGCTGTAGATGGCTTATTTATTTAGTTTGACACTAAAGGAAAAAAGTAGTATATTTGATACTCAAGGCAGTATTTATGACATCATTTCTTGTAGCTTCATTGGAAAAGAAATGAGACATTAGACAAAATAAAATGTTTCAAATAAATAATATAAAAACAAAATGTTTCAGTATTAACCAACAAATTACAAAAGCTGACTTACACTAAACAAAGGAAATATTCTATAGTTCTCTTTCTTATGTGGTCAGATTTTCAGAACTAGTGTGGTTCTTTCTCAACTTAGTATTCTGGGCATTGCTAAACTTTTAAACTTAAATCCCAACTTCACCAATTTCAGCTGGGAGATTTAGGGGCAAGTAATACATTTGTGAGGTTAAATATATCCACCTATTATTTTAATGGCAAAGCAGAGAGCTCTGTAAAAAGTGTATTCACAAGGAGACAGGGCCTTTCTGGCCAGCTCTGACCTCTACCTTCCACTCAGGAGGTAGCACTGCAGGACAAGGCTGGGGGAGGTGATGAACCTGCAGTGGCCAGGCTTGCCCTCTGCTAACCCACCCTCTTCTCTGAGCATCACACTTACTATGTGACCTTCAAAGAACCCCCTACCAACTGAGTATAAACTGATGTTTATTTTCTCAGAAATTAAGGGAAGATGCAAACTTTTAGTTCATTGCATTTAATTCTTATTCATCTATTCCAAGTTTTGTTGTAGATACTGTGAATGGACTAGTCCCTATCAATGGTAATCTTTTTTTTGTATGTGTCAGCCCTGATATAGACTGGAATCCAAGTACCACATTCCCAGCCTCCATTATAAACTAGGGTAGCCTCTGTGCTCCCATCATCACATGCTCGAAGCAGAGATCATCTTGAACCGCTCACCATCTCTCCCTTCTTTTAGCCTGCATCACAGTGGATTCTTAAGGCTGCAACCATCACCAAGTTGTCAGTAAGCTGCAGGACTAATTATGGATGATTCGTCACAGCCATTCTTGTTGCAAGATACTAACAAATGTCTTCCTATTTGGTTGCTGAAGGGCAATGCAGCCGAGCTCCCACGTGCTATACCTGCATCCAGTATGCCCTGTTCTTCCAGGCATCATTCTTAACACCAGTGCCTCTGCAGATATAGCTCAGTACAGCCAATGTGTTGCCTAAATCTCATCATTTTTCTGACCATAATATATGAGAAAGTCAGTTGCTCATTGCTTAGTAAGTAAGAATTCAACCTGGATGAGAGTACTACGATATTAAGTTTTTATGTTTCTTTTCTCTAATGTAAAATCAACAATAGTCTCTACCTGAGACTTTGTGTAGGCTTTGGTTTCTTATATCCCTTTAGACTATGTGATCTTGTCATAGTGCAGAAAAGATGAAAAGAACAACTCCTATCCACAAATGTCCACAAAGAAAGGTTTTATAGATACTGAGATAGCTAAGAAAAATTATGGGTCTGCAAAATTTTGCACAAAGAAAGGAAGGATAGTAAACACATATATTTGTATTTGTCATAGAGTATTGAATGAATGAGATACATTTGGGGCAAATCTTTGAAAAAGTTGGGGAGAGAAGCAGTGTGTGTGTGTGGGGGGGGCTTTTGACGAAGTCAATGAAGAATGTGGAGAGTAGGCATCTTTGGGTTTTTCTATTCATGATATAAAGGGGTGGGAAAGACTGTGGAAAACAGGAAGTATTTAAGGAAAGGGATAGAAGTGGAAAATAGGAAATAGAGGGCTTAGCTATGGCACTGGCATTTTGTAACACTTCCCTCTTGTTTGTTCTCCTCATCCACTCTCCTTTTCCAGTGCCCTGGCCACTCTTACAGCCCAGAACTGAGGGACTCCAGAGCTCAGACATTCTGCTACAGGGAGCCCATCAAAAGCGACCACTCAGACATAGTGTATAGTCAACCAAAAGTCTTCATTCCAGTCTCCTTGGACCACACCCAAGTGTTCAGGGACCAAAGTATGGCCCCAAGTGTCCAGAACGCTGGGTTTTTAAGGCAGAAACCATGTCATCCTGGCATCTCTCTTGGCAGCAAGCAGTTTAACAAAAGCTAAGATGTGCAGTTAGTCAGAAGAGGTACTGCACAAACAAGCGGTCTTAACCTTTAGATCCTAGGATAGATGCAGTTTCCATGAGATCCTCCATTAAGAAGATTCTATTCTAGTTAAATCTGGAATGGCCTTCAGCAAGAATACAAGATGGAGGAACTTCTGCCCTGTCTTGCTCCATCCCAGTTCCATAAATCCTTCCACTTTGTCCCAGTCTCTCAAATGGTGGATCTCACCATACACAGGGTTGCAATCTGAATGTGAGGACTGCAGAATCTTTGGAAACAGTAAAAGGTTTCTGATTGCACAGCAACCAAAAATTAATTCCAAATTGAACATGTTAAGAGCCTAAGATGTTTGGGGAAACACTAACCCTTCAGCCTCTGTTTTAAACATATCACGTGCACCCTTTGCCCTGCACATGCTGCCATGCCTGCAGTGCCAGTGAGTGCTACCTGAATGGCCTCGGCTCAGAGTCCAGCCAAGTGTGAAGTGTGGTGTCACTGCTGTACACACGGAGTTTTCTGTTCATAGATACACAATGGATTAATTACAAAAGCAGAGGTTCTTTTGCTCCTGTCCCTCTTCTCCTCCTGTCATTGCTCAGAATGTAACTCCCGTCTTCCCATAGTGTCAGGCTGTAGAGTGTGAGAAAGCTTCATTTTAAACACTGCCGTTTGAGTTCCTGACTTGAGTTTCATTTAAAAAAAAAATCATTAAATGAATTTTAGTTTGGGACTTGGCCAATATTTTTCAACTGTTTTTGACACGGTCCTAAACATACACTTGCCACTTTGTTCTAGGTATTGAAGCAAGGTGGCATTCTTGGCATTGATCATTATGAAATCAAAGTGCCAGTCAACTGTGAAAAATCCTGAAGATGCTTTCTGACCTAGAGTACCAAAGTTAGCCAAGATTTAATCTTGATGTAAAAGTGAAGAAGTACATCCATCTCCTTAGTGTGCAGATTTGCCTTAGTGGAAAAATTATAGATTCAACACATAATTATTGTAAAGTAAATTTGTGATTTATTTTCAGTAAATAAATTTATATACATATTTATATGCCTATGAATCAAGATATAGGAATATATACCTTGGGCAAAAGTGGTTATGAGTAGAAATAACTTCAGAAACCTGCTTTAAGACCATACTGTTAAGGTCCTATCCAGGAATCCCTAAAAGAGAGCTAGGTTATTAATCATGTACTCACTGAGCCTCAACAATGTCTTCTCAAAATATACCAGTGGAGGATTGAAAGATCTTGATTAGCTTGGCTTTGGAATATAGCAATGTTGTCTGGGCTGAGGGTTGCATACACTGACCTGGAGAGGAACTCAGTGATAAAGTTCAATTTGGTCAGAGAATCAAAATAATTAAGAGATGTGCTCTAAGGAAATGTTGGGAAGGACATTTTAAGGACACAGAACAGTGAGAGCAAAGTTGCACAGTTATTTTCTGCTTGAGAGGGCAGGGCAGGGATGGGCAAGAGAGCTCAGTGGCAAAAGGCACACACTAGGCAAGCCTGGTGGCCTGAGTTCAATTCCAGAATCGATTCGGTAAGAGAAAGCCAAGTCCTATATGTTGTTGTCTGTCCTCCACACGTGCACATTGTGGCATGTGTGTGCCCCTCCCACAAATATGTGAATAGATGCACTTTTTAAAAATGTAAATATGGCAGGACAGTAGAAAGAATAAACCTTATACAACTGGAATTCCTTTGCACAAAATGTGTCAGCTTTAACTACAGGGCTCGTTATTGGTAGAAGCATTGTTTAGGAAATAGTGTAAAATGCATAGCACGTATAACAACCTCTAAGAACAGATGAGTGGGATGGGGAGAGATCATCACAGAAGGTGCTACAAAGAATGTTGGCATGTGTCTGATTGTTGTCTCCAGAAAACTACAGAGAATAACTAATCAGTAGAGTTACCCACTAATAGTTGAGACTGGTATTGGGTCAGGTCATATTTCATGTTTTTGTTCCATTTCCTGCTTGAAGGGTTTCCATATTGTGGTGAATCTGTGCATGGCTGTAATGGGGGTTTCCATCTGTGATCCTGGAAGAGACAGGTCTCTGAGCATAAGCCTGGTCACTCATTGTCTTTGGAGGAAGCTCAATTCAGACCCTGGGCAGAAGGACACCCATATAGCACAGCACATAATCTCCTCAAGACCAGATGCTCCTTGGTTTTTAGACATGGAATAAGACCCAAATTACTCAGTCTGGTATCGGCTCTGTCCTGGGTGCCACATATTGTTTTTCCTCTTGCAAGGGTAATTGCTCCGGCCTTTTCTCCAAGATGTGCAGCAATGTGACATGACAAAACAAGCTCATCATCGTGAGCCTGCTGTTTTGGTGGCTGTAGACAGGCCTGGTCTGAGGAACTCAGGTTTACTTGAATTAAACTCCAAGAAGCCTTTTTTTAGATCCCGATAGGTTTCCCGGTTCTTTCTAACATGTAACTTCGTGGAGATCTTTGCCCACAGGGAAGCTCTGCCAGGCATGGGGTCACAGTGGACCCTGCCTGCATGCCCAGTGCTCAGCAGAGAATTGACTCACAGTAGTAGGTGCTTGGTGTGTTTATGTGAGAGAATTATAATACATTTTGAGGGCAAAATCAGCCTGGGTACTTTTGGCTTTGTCAAAAGATAAATGATAGACATTTCACAGGACCACAAGTGTTAGTCTGCTTTTCAGAATCCAGTTTTTAAAACAGGGAAGAGTGATGGGCATTTTGGGGGGAATTCAAAGAAGAATAAGACACACATCTATGAAGAGAACTTTACAATCTAAGGGGAGAGTCAAAACAGAAGCATATGAGATGCAAATGGCAAGGCTGAATTTGAATAACGGTTCCAGCGCGACAGAAGAACATCACCAGACAGGTCACTTTCCAGTGCCAAGTGAATGGAAAAATAATAAGTGCTACAGAAGTTCAGAGCAAGGGAAGATTTTTCTCTTCCTGGATGGTCAGAAAAAGAGAGGAGGAGGGGGCGGGGAGAACACTGGGCCCAGCTCTAGACAGAATGGGTGACATTTCCATAGCTGGAAGGAAGAGAGGAGGGTGGAATGAAATTGCTTAAGGAGAATCACCGAGGAGGGAGCATTTATCTGAGACTCCGTCTTGGAGAACAAAGCAGGTGGGTAGAGCCCAGAGCCTCGAAGAGAATGGTGGGAGAGAATGAGGAAAAAGGGGTAGGAGCCATATTGCAAGGAACTCAGGGCAGTCCAAAGCATGCTTCTGAAACCACCCTGAGGGGGCTCTGGGTCTTTGTCTTGACAGTAGAAGAATTAAGAAAAGGAACGGGTGCCGGCATGGCTTCCCTGGCAGCCAGATTTAGCAATGTCTTAGCTAGTTTGACTCCTCTGCTGCTTTTTCTAATTTTCTCACTGCACAAAGAAAATAAATAAATAAGTGTCCTATGGTCGTATTTATCCTTCTTTGGACATTTCTTCACCAGGCAGATGGTCAATTAAGAGCACTAAACAATGACACTGTTTTCTCTGTAAACATTTTTTTCTAATAGCCTAACAAATGTAAGTCTGGGCTGCCATACTGCTGAATACCATCTTGACTTTCTAATTACAAAGAGCTGTGTCTTGATAGTTACAATTACAGCTGTAACAATGATGCCAGGCCCTGAACAATACCGTTAGAGGCAAAGTGCTTATCCGAATATTCACAAATAAAGGCTGAAATTTATGCCAGAGATGTAGATGGAGGTTAAACAATTGGGAGGGGAAAAATGTTGAAAACACTGGTTTAATGCTACAGATGTGAATTTGAATCCAATTACTCTGAAAAGGAAAAAAAACTTGAAAAGGTGCTGTTTTCTTCTGTTTTTGTAATCAATAGGTTAAGGGGTGGTTCAGCTTAGCATGCTAATACCTCTAATTTTGATTTTGGGCTAGATGCTAGTATTTCCAAAGCATACTATCACTATTGTTTTAGCTAAACAGGGTTTTATAAAACACAAATGGCTGTTTCCATGTCCCATGTTCTTCAGTTAACCAAAGTAATATTACATATTATTTTCAACAGCCAGTATATAGTGCTACTAGTGGTTTAATGAAGTCAATAAAGCCCTATGGTTACATTCCCTGGGAAACTGAAGACCAATTGCCAGGCATCACAAATGCTGTTTAGTCTGCTTCCTCAGCTACAAAATGGGGATAGTTATTATCACTAGCTGTAATGAGGTTTAAATGAGGAGATGCTGTGGTCAGTGCTGAATATAAAGCATCAGGGTTACTATCAGCAGAACACACATGTTAGAATGAACTTTGTAAGCCCTGGAAAAGGAAGGAACGGTAAGATGGCTCCCCAGAGGACAACTACCTTAAAAAAACCACCAACGAGTATGTCTGAATGTGGCTTCAGTCACAAGGAGAGGTGACATCAACACCTCGCAGCCATAGTTATGGTTGTTCCAATACAGAAGTCTGGTCTGCCATTATCAGTAGGTTAGACTCCAGAAGGGTCTTCTGTTTCCAAATCAGGCTGAGTATTTAGATGGCGCTATAAGTGATAGTGGCGCACGCCTTTAATCTTAAGAGTCAGGAAGTCCAACCTGGTCTGCAGAGTGAGTTCCAGACAGCCAGGGCTACACAGAGAAAATGCTTCTTGAAAAACAATCAAAAACAGAAAAAAAAAAGGCAATGTAGCCATAAAAGTTATACACCTTTTATTTTTCTTCAAATAGCCTCAATATACTCTCTTATTAAATCACAAAGAGACCAGGAAATACAGGAGCCATCATATTCCCAGCTTTATGTAAGGTGAAATCTGTACTTTTTAATTAGTCTCATTGTTTAATTAAAGTAATACTAATAGTAACATTTATTTATTTTGAATTATACAAGGTAGGCATGCTAGGGCTAAGCTCATTATATGTGAAATCCTCTTCAGTCCTTCCAAACACATTTTAAACAAGGTAATCTTTCCTTTTCCTTATTTTATAGTTGAGAAAGATCAAAGCAGACTGGTTAAGGAACTTGCTTAAAGTCAAACCATAAATAAGTGGCCACAATTTTTTTAAACCTCATGAGCAAATAATATGAAAACATATAAAGGCCTCTAAACAAATAGACAAAAGACGAAGGCTTATGTGCACATTATAATGCAAAACAGCTCCAGTTCAACAGTACTAGTTAAACAGTGCAGTCACCGCACCAGGAAGACTGCCCTTACTAATCATGTCCAGTTCACAGGCACACAGCTGTCACATGATCTACTAAGTGCCCATCTAATTGCATTGTCTTTCCTGGCTTCCCCATTTGTACAGAAACAAGGCCAAGCTCTTCAGTGGTCCCTGTGACTTCGTCTTCATCCCACCTCTCAACACGCCTTCCTTCCGGTCTCCCGTACTGCAGTCATGAATAGGCCCCACTGCTCTGTGCCTTCTTAGCTTTGTACCCCTGCTCTTCATTGCTCGGAAAGAGAACTAACCTTTTCTTCACAGGTCTACAGGAGCCCACAGCTGTCCCAGTCCATACCACCCTCCTGGTTCTCCACTATGTCCCTCAGCTTTATTCTATGCACCTGAGGCTTGTTTTTACAAGGTGTGTGTGTGTGTGTGTGTGTGTGTGTGTGTGTGTGTGTGTGTGTGTGTATGCGCGCATTCTTTCCTAATTAGACTTCTCAACCGGTGGGATAGAGAATATGTGTACAGGCTATTTTTCTCCAACATCTCAGTAGTGCAAATGATTACTCATTGACTAATGAGTATATGCAGAAGATTAGAAAGAAAGAAACCAAAACTTTTATATGTTTTCTAATCCTAGAAGGGACAAATGCCTATGTCACTCCCATGACTTCAGTCTGAAAGGCATATATCAGTGGAATCTATTCACCTGCTTGTGTAAACTAAGCTTGAGAAGGGTTTGACTCCTCTCAAGTTATTTACCAGCCTGGAGGCTTGCCTGTGGGGCATGTGCTTAAGAACATGATGGAATTAACAACAGACACTTCCATTTTCTTTGTGATATTATTTGGAGGTTGGATTTTATGAAACTGGTTGAAAGAGTCATGACTTTGGAAAAACTACCATTTTACCTACAGGTATGTAACAGTTACGTTGTGAGATCAAGCATGGTGCCTAATCCACCTAGGTTTGAATCTACCATGCTCAAAAGCTGTTTGTTAAATGAATGGATGGGTCAGGAAACTCACTATGGAAAATAGGGCAAAACAGCCTATGTCAGACTCACTTTATTTGAGAGATAATCTCAGCTCTTCATTCTTTAAAAAACTGAAGTAAATATAGAACTCCACAGAGAGAAAATTATCTTGGAAGGTTTATCTTGAAAGGGTAGGAGGTGGTCTGTAGGAAGATGAGAAGGCTAGGGAAAGAGTAGTTGGGATTTAGCTGTGACCACCTTCATTTTAAGACCTCTGTTAAATTTTCAAAGAGAAGTACCAAGTAGAAAAATCAGAGACATGAATCCAGGGGTCAATGGAGAGATCAAGGTCAGAGATTGGAGCCGAGGAGCCAACAACGGGTCATCTGTAGCATGAGTGTGGGTGTAATGCATAGAAAAAGGAGCTTTGGAAGACTGAACAAGAACACCACAAAATTTGGACGTTAAGAAAAGAAAAATCCATCACAAAATCTGATTCTTACTAGTCATTAAGGTAAGAGAAAACAATGTTCAGTTAACCAAGCGTAGAAAGTTCCAAGAAGGAAGCCATAATCTGCCATGTCAAGGGGCAGAATCAGGTGAGAATCTGAAGCTGACAGGGCAGTGTGGAAGAACAGAGTCCGTTTCAATTTTAGATCGCACCCATCAACTTCTTCCAAAATGACTTCCCCTTTTTCTGCAGCATCACCGTGCCTCTGTGTCACTTCCGGCTAATGAAGTGCAGTCTAACCTTCTTTCTGAAGAGGGACTTGTGGCCTCGAGTACCTTGAAGCCAGAACCATGTCTCATTCCAAAGTTCAACTCCCAGCCAGAAACAGGCATTTTATTTTCTCCTGTCTTCTTGGCATGAAGATTCCTCCTCCACCAGGACTTCCTAATAAAAATTCAAATCTTTCTCGAATAATTGTTTAAATGTTATTTTCTCTATTCTTCTCTGATTTAGACCTTCAGGACAAGGCATCCCTGGACAGGTCTGGCTTCTCTTCATTCTGTACATTTATTGATCCATCATTTCATAACAACACATTCATGATAACAGTAGGTATGATCAATCAACTCCATATTTCCTCCCACGACTTCAGGCACATAGTAGGCACTCAAATATTTATTGAGTAATTACATGATCATCATAAGGATGTTCTCAGCTCTCTTTCTTTATCTCAACTGGCAAAATTAATTTTATTTTTGTTTTCTTCTGCCTAGCTATTTTAATATAGTATTAAAAATAGACCAGTATCTCTAGATAGTATGAAAGGATTTTAATGCTTTAAGTAATTCCAAAGGATCTCCTCCCTCTAATACTTTGCAGTATATAACAAGCTCATAGATGAAAAATATTCATTAGTGTCCAAGGATAGAGTGAAGCAGAATTACCAAAAGCTGGAACAGAGTTTCATCTTAAGTCAGCCATATAAACACCCATTAATTTTTAAATGATTTTATTTGGTTGATGGAGGATTACATCTTTAAATTACATAGCTTAGATTTTCCATTACACGCTCCTTATGGATCATAGGCATGTTCACAAAGTTATAGAGAGGATGCTATGATGGGAAGGAGCCAGTTTTCATTTTCTCTGTTCTTGTTTGAAGAACCCAAACCGTTAAAGGGATAAAGCACTGAGAAGTGCCTGTTCCAGGTTAATTGTCTCAAATTGCTCATTTAAAGCACCATTATAATACAGCAAAGCCAGTTAATCTACTTGGAAGCTTCCTTTTTTATTTTTTTTTTTTATGACTGCAGCTACATTTGGTGAAATGGCACCTTTGGCAAACACCCAAATTGGATAAAATTGCCATTTTTCTTGGAACCTGGAAAGAACAACACGTGCTTTGCAATCATTTTAAATCACATGGTTCTCGATGGTGAGCTGCTGTTTGCTCCTGCTCTGGAATTCACTCTCCAGCATTTTGGTTTTGATCTGATTAAATTCCCTTTGCTTTGTTGAAGTGAGTAAATGGTGTGGGTTTTTTTTTTTTTTTTTTGAAGGATATGTAGGTGGGGGATGCATTGCAGAGGAAATCGCAAAAGGGATCATGGCAATATTTTTAAACATTCCAACTATGTAAGAAAGTGATGTGTCCCTGCACTGACACTTGTGCACAACTTTCAGCTCGTGGCACCTCTATTATTGGAAACACTGGAGTCTGAGAGCCTCTTCAGGGTCGACGTAACTAGCAGGTGCCACTATCATAATGCTAAAAACATTCACTTATTAATCAGTGCACATAATTCATCTCTAATGCTGTCAATTTAAGATGGCAACCTGATTTTTTTTTTTTTTGGAGTGGGGAGGAGGGTCAACAATTTAATGAATCTCGTCTGCATTTTAATTCCAACCTAATAATCTGCCTCCGCTCTTCCCCTCCCTCACTTGGAGAGTGTTGCTCAGGATCCTGTTCTGACACTATGAAGCACAATGGGATATTTACCTTCTTGCCTCAGTTCCACATTAGGATATGGGAAACAGCAAGATAACCAGACCACCCCCGTCAATGTGAGCAGAACTGATGTTGATCTGTCACCAGCCCTCCCTGGCACCATCCTGGAATCCCCCACTCTCCACTAGCTCTCCTCCACTCTCCCCTCCCCCATTCTGACACTGCACTGCTTTCCAGGTTTCTTTTATTAAACACCGCTGGGACCTAGAGTCAGAAATATTCAGTGTGTTGACATAGTTAAAATAAATAAATACAACCCATTGCCAGAATATTAAAAAATTCATCTAAATGTGCTCCTGTCAGAGATGATTTGTTTTTATTCAAACAAGGAAAACCAGTGGCTTGAGGATGCGCTGCATGGAGAGGCTCCAGCTAGTCATTCACTCCTTCATTCATTCATGACTTCATTCATTTCCTCATAAAAAGCAACACGGCACTTCTTGCTTACCATGTCAAATGTAAACAGAATAGACTTTGTTATTAGGAGAGATGTGACTCCAAGTGTCTGAGCTGCAGAGTGACAGCCAGCTCCTCTCTGAATTTCAGGCAGCCTCTGTCACTTGCCTTGACAATGAAGGAAGTTAATATATTCATGACATTACCGCACATGCATTCGCAACCCGAAGCATATTGTATTGTTTTACCCCTGTTCTTTTGTACTACTGCATGTAGTAATTTGCCTTCTAGCAACAAAAAAATTCCTCAACTTAAAATTTTACCCTCATTTTATTTACCCTTAATAGAAAAACACTGCTTCCTAGCCCATCCATGGAGGCAAGACCACCTTTCTGCAGCACTGCAAACAGATAAATGTCAGATTTTACATTTTGATCAGATGTGTCTACAGTCATTTCCTATACATATTCCTCATCTTCAGCCTCCTATGTCTTCGCTCGGCTGCCCTCGACGGCCAGCTCTTAGAGAGGGTGTGGTGGCAGAGAGAGAACCAGAAGAAAGACACCGAGGTGCCTTTCCCAACAGCAGGGTCGATTCTAACAAAAGTGAACAGCATCAGGAAGTTTCCTTCTCATTATCCAGTCCTAGGAGGCTCACATACTCCTCCTTTGTGTCCACAGGAATCTTGTCTGGTGTCTCCATCACTCCTGGTGGACTGGGTGCATTCCCAGCAAGCACAAGCTCCCACCATTCACTTAAAACTTATTTTTCTCAGTTTGTTTACAGGGCACTGATTGCTCAGCTTCTTACACCTAATTTATCTATTTTGATGGGATATGGACTTGTAAGGATGACGAACGGCTAACCAGATGGCTTTGCTTTGATGAGCACTGGGTAGAGTGAGTTATTCCACTGCTCTCAGCTACTGCACTAATGTTCTTCAGAATTTTGCTGTTGAGGGACAAGAATTGGAATGTGCTTTGATGGCTGAGGGAACTTCTTGGAGAATGGTGGAGGAGGCAGGCAGACTGGTTTGGTAGGATACAACAGCTGCTTCAGTTTCTCACACTGATGAGCTGTCTGCATTCCCAAGCATGTCACAGAACTCCTGGGCTGAGAGGCTGTGCAGGGTCACCCTGTCTGGCATCTGCCCTGCCTTTAACTAACAGTGAGTTTTCAAACACACTACATTAAGAGTCTTTAAGTCAACGTGTGCCCCTCAGTCTAGCTGAACATTGAAGCCTTTCTTAGACTGGGCACATTCTGCCTGCAATGTAAAAGTGTCTCTGTCGTGTTAGGGAGAAAGCATTTGGTTGTCCTTTACATGCAAATGTGTTCACACTTAGGAATTGTAATTGAATTCTGTTCTCTCAAAACCTGCTGCTCCAACAGTAGGCTACACAGGCCAGTGTTCACTTTTTGTAAGCTCCTAACTCCTCTGTACTATTGCTTGTTGTTTCATACCTGTGTCTGCCCAGTGCATTTACAAGCTCACCTTGGGTGGAAAGTTTTATAAACTCTTACTTAACATACAACAATTGCTCAAGGACAGAGAGTCTCAGTCCCAGTCATCTAGAAGGAGCCCCTGGAAAGATACTTTATTATGCTGAAGACTGGGTTTCGACCCAGAGAATCTGAGTTAAATAGTATGAATGCAAAAGGATATGGTAATTAATAAAAGCTCCCAGTTCCCGGTGTAGCCAGGATTGAGTTTATGATCAGGTTGATTATCTAACATCTCTAAACCTTCATTTCATTATGCAAAAATGGGGATAAAATTGTAAACACCTGTTTCTTAGATGGTTATGAATTTATATACATAAAAAGTCTTGAGCAAAACTAGGGCATATTCCAAGTAATGTTTATATTATTATTGGTGATTAATATTGTTAGACCCAAAGTACCTAGCTCATTACTGGAAATCTAAAAGTCATTAATAAATGAATATTGACAAATATTTTCAGATTGTTCAGTCATTAACCCAGAGTCTATAAGAAAAATCAAAACATATCAAGAGAAGTTTCCAAATAATTTGAATTAAAGTATCATTTACTTTATATATAAAATACTGAACAATATATATTTGGGGATAACATATGGGTACTTGTATTTGCTTATAACTGACAAAATCACCATGAGAATAGTTACAATAACAATAATAACTTGGCATACACAATATTTTATTACAAAACTGAAAAATTATCTGAGAAACCTGGACACTTTCATTTTCTGATTTTTGTATATGAATAAACTCAGAAAAAGGGAAATGATTTGACTCCCAATACATACAATGCAAGGTATCATAATTAGAAGCAAACTAAGACACTCCACAGTTCAGAAAAGAAGCAGTAAATGGCTTCTGGGTAAGTGCTCAAAGACAGCTTCAGGGAACACTGACAGCTGGTTTCCATGTGGAAAGAGGGTATAATTGAATCAGGGAGAACACAGAGAATAGACAACCTTACACAAAGTGACCAACAATACAAGCAAAATAAGGGACCTCATTGACTGCAGCATAAAGTGCATTAAAAATGCAAGTTGGTAATATTGGGGGTCAATTGTTTAAAAGTGTTGAATGAAAAAAAAAAACTAGCAGGGTTCTCAGAGAAAGTCCTAGGCAATCACTAATTTACACTTTCCTTTAGATTGCTCAGGAAGAAAGATTTACATGGAAACCTTGGAAAAAATGAGAAAAAGCAAGAGCAAACAAACACAAACAGAAGGAAGATATAAAGCAAGAACTCAATACCCATGTAGACAGCAAAATCCATATATCCATATAACAACACAACTCTGCATTTAAAAACAAATTACTAAATATATAAAGAAACATAAAACTTATCAATAATTAGGATGAAATCACTCAATAGAAACAACCACATTCCCATGAGAATGATGGAAGTAGTAGATGGAATGCAAACACCTTTCTGAATTGGCCAAAGCATCACAGCAAAGCACGTGTGATGAGATAAGGTAAATATATAGAAGTAGCTATCCACAGACCGCTGGGTAAGAGTTTGCTAGATTGGCTTGCCTACAGACTAACAACAGAAAAAGATGAAGGGATTTCACGACAGCGATAAGGAAACGATACTTACAGGAAACATAGCTGAGGAGAACACAATCTGCGATTAGTGACAGGGAGCTGGTTTTTAATATTTCTAATGAAAGCACCATTAGAGTTCCAAAAGGTTGACCAGAGTTTTGTGGATGAAACAGTAACAGAAAATGTATCCAAAATTGGTGTAAACAAAATAAACTTAGAAGTTCCAGGAAACTTGGTGATCCCCGAAGAGATAAACACAAATAAAATAACACCATGATGCGTGGAAGCCAGTTATAAACCAATAACAGTAATAATAATAATAATAATAATATAAAACTTAAGAACCAGAACAATATACATTAAATCATGGTATCAGAAACAAACAAACAAACAAAAATGGGCACTTTTGTTAGAAACACAACATAGGAACAGTGAAATAACACTTTACATTATAAAAAGAAGAAAACCGCTAAAATCCTATATCCGTCAAGAATAGCTCGTAAATGAGGTAAAAGGACTTCTTATCAAACAGAATAAGAGAATTCATCAACATCAGACATCGATAGCACCACAGCTATCTTCAAATTCCTGGAGTCAAAGAAAACCTAATACCAGATACAAAGACTCAGAATGGTTGGAAAGGAAAATACAACTGCAAGATGTTCCCTCTCATTTCTTATCTAATTAAAACATTCACTGTTGTATGCAAAATAATAGCATGGTTTAAGAATTTTGGATGATAGCTGAGTGGTGGCGTACACCTTTAATCTCAACACTCGGGAGGCAGAGCCAGACGGATCTCTGTGAGTTTGAGGCCAGCCTGGTCTACAGAGTGAGTTCCAGGAAAGACTTCAAAGCTACACAGAGAAACCCTTTCTCAAAAAAAAAAAAAAAAAAAAAAATCAAACAAACAAACAAAAAAAAGAATTGTGAAAGAGAGTTCACAAATTTTAGACAAAAAAGCAGAAAGTGTTACTTCAACATGTTTATATTATGATTAACTTGGGCATAACCTAACATACTTAGTATTATCTAAGTTACAATCCATGTCATTAACCCTGTAGCACTCATTACTTTTTGAAGGACCATGGAACAATATAGTTTTTCTAAAATGAATCTGTTTATTAAATGTGTCAGTGTCTTGCTTTTCTTGTCTTGTCTTTGTGGTAATCAAAGGTCTCAAGCATGCTAGACAAGCGTTGTATTGCTGAGTTATATTCCCATTCCTGAACATCCCATGATAGTAGAGAGAGAGGAGGAAGGAAGCAGGGCAGTGAGGGATGAAACTGTAAAGACAGCCGAGACATTGAAGAGAAGATAGACAAAGTGGAATATGAGCAAGCATCCAGGGAAAGAGTAAAGAAGAATGGCATACAACTGGTACAATATACAAACTAACAAGATGGTGACGTAACTACAACTTAATACAATAGCTATATTAACAGTAAGTGATTATAATGCAAAGATAGATTTGATAAGCAAAGGTAAATACAGCTAGATGCTATGTAAAAGAATAGACAGCCATAAGAATGAAGATAGTATAGATGTAAAGACAGAAAATATGTTACATGTGTACATGAAATTCTAAACAGTCTTATTAAATAAGAAACTCAGAGCCAAATACAGAGGAAAAAGCACAGAAGCCAAAAAGATCAGAGCAATAGCTATGACTAGCTTTAACTTACCACCCGCAGTAGCTTTCCCTGAGCAAGTTTTTTCCTCCCTGATGTGTTTTTATTGCCTTTCTGTTCTGCCTTTTCATTGGCTCTAAGCCCAGCCACATGACTTCTTTGTCACTGCCTGTCTATACAGACCTCCAGGTCTCTATGGTTGGTACTGGGATTAAAGGTTCATTTCACCACGCTTGGCTGTGTCCTTGACCTCAAAGAGACTCTGCCTGCTATGTGATCAGATTGAGGGCATGTGCTACCACCGCTGGACTTCTGCTTAATGGCTATTTGACCTCTGATCTCCAGGCAACTTTATTAACATAAAAATAAAATATCACATTTCATCACAAATAAAATATCACCACATGCGTGTAATCACCATTTTTAAAGCTCTTTATATTAGTAACAGGCTTAGTAGACTCTAGGTAAAGTATAGATAAAACATAAAAAGGAATGCTTCTTAACTGGTTAGTGTATTACAAAGATATAAGAATATTAACTATATGTTTAAAAAATTAGGATAGAGCTCTTAAAATATGAGACAAAAAAGAAAAAAGAGAAAGAAAAAACTGCCCAAGAAACAAATTCACAATCATAATGAGAAACTTCTAAGCCCTTCTCTGAGTTCCAAAAAAGAACTAGATGGAAAACATTCAGCCAGTATGAACTAATGGACCTTTATCATGAGTGAAACACAACAAAATGTATATTATTTTTAACACACATGAATTATTCAATCACCTATACAATATACTACATAACAAAGCATGAGTCAGTAATGTCCAGGAATGTATTGTATTCCTAGAAAAGAGTTAAAATATTATTCAGTTTCTTAAAATATCTGTGTGAATTTATAATTGTGGGAAATTATACCTTAAATATATGTTATTCAAGAAAGAATTCAGAAGAGAAGTGGGAAATATTGTGAATAAATTAAAATACAGCATAGCAGATACAGATAAGAGAAGCTTTTCAGTTTCTAAATTAAATAATTAAATTATAAGAATAAAAATAAATTTTATATTGTAGAATAGAATAATCAATGTTATGAAAAGAATAAAGTAGATACAAATTAAGTAAAGGAAGGAAATAATATAAAGTTGAGGATAAAAATAAAAGAAATATAAAGCATGCAAAAATTAAAAAGTTAACAAAATAAAAACCTGATTTACTACAAAGATGAATGAATTTGGTAACTGTTCAGAGAGATTTATCACTAAGTAGGAGAGACTTTCCAATACATAATGAAAGAGGAGACAATACTAGAGAGCCTACAGACATTAGGAAGGCTTTACAGGGAGATTCTGAAAGACTTCAGGCTATAAATTTAACAAAGAAAATGAAAATAATATTTTTAAACAATGTACCAAAACATTCTCATGATTAAAAGAAGTTAGAGAAACTCTTCACTCAGAAACAGAACAGACATGAGAAATGTTGAGCAATCCTGTTCAGACAGGAAAGTGAATACCTGCTCTCATGTTGGACGAGTCTGCTCATCAATTTTATCATATTCAGAACTAAATGTCCTAGTTAATAAATGGTCTAGGAAACAGGAATGAGTGTCACAATTATTAGATGTGAAGAAATAAA
The DNA here is from genome assembly GCF_004664715.2 of Peromyscus leucopus. Classification (NCBI taxonomy): domain Eukaryota; kingdom Metazoa; phylum Chordata; class Mammalia; order Rodentia; family Cricetidae; genus Peromyscus; species Peromyscus leucopus. The sequence goes on along the minus strand of NW_023505283.1, from coordinate 11,139 downwards.
ATCAGTTCTCCCTAAATTGTTTCATAATTCTGTTTAATCCTAGTCAGCATCTATAATAAGTTCAACAGACTATTATATAAAATTTGACAAACTGATCATAAAATTTATGTGAGAAACTTCAAATGGAAAATTGATGAGCATATCATAAAAAATATTGAAGAAAAAGAACAAATAAGAATTCCAGGTGCTTGATTATAGACAGATTAATTTATTAAATTTTGTGCTTAATTATAATTAATTTCAGCCATGAATTTACACCATACACAGAAATTAACTCTAGATAATTGACATAAACAGTAAAGCCTGAGTGCTTTAGAGGAACTTCAAAGGGTGAACCAAGATTTGTATTATCTTGGGTTTGGTAAAAACGTGTGAGGATTTCCTTGATGGAATATGCACACTGTCTCTCTCCAGCCTTGTTAATAACAAAGCAAAAAGGGGAAAAATTGAACTTTATAAAAGTTTAAGTTTCTGCTATTTGAAAGATAAGGAAATTAATATGTAAAATATAAGCTAGGAAAATATTTGCAACACATATATCTGATAAGTTATATGTGCTAAGAATATAAAACAAGGTTATCCCTCAACAACTGTAGGAACAAATATTACCCAAAGCAATCTACATATTCAGTGCAATCCCCCACAAAATTCCAACACAATTCTTTTTTTTTTTTTTTTTTTTTTTTTGGTTTTTCGAGACAGGGTTTCTCTGTGTAGCTTTGCGCCTCTCCTGGAACTCACTTGGTAGCCCAGGCTGGCCTCGAACTCACAGAAATCCGCCTGCCTCTGCCTCCCAAGTGCTGGGATTAAAGGCGTGCGCCACCACCGCCCGGCTCCAACACAATTCTTTACAGGAAAAAAAAAAAACTTAAAATTCAAATGGAAACATAAAGACCCCAGATAGCTCAAACAACCCTAAACAATTAAAAACACTACTGCAGATATCACTATTCCTGGTTTCAAATTATACTGCACAGTTGTAGCAGTAAGAACAGCACGGTGCTGGCACCAAAACAGACACACTGATGAAGGAAACTGAACTGAGGACCCAGACACAAGTCTGAACACCTATAGTCACCTGATTTTTGACAGAGATGCCAAAAGATGTCACCTTTAACAAATGGTGTTGGGACAACTGGATATATCTGCATGTAGAAGGATGAATTTGATCCTCTCTTTCAACCTGCACAGAAGTAATTTCCAAATGAGTTGGATTTCAGTGTTAAGCCTGAAACGTTAAAGTTTCTAGAAGAAAACGTAGAGAGAACATTTCAGGATATAGGCTCAGGTAAGAACTTTGTGAATAGGACCCTGGTTGTCCAGCAAATAAGACCAACATTCAACAGGTGGGACTATGAAACAGCAGGGGAAGTTAGAGAACTCTTGTGCCATAAAGGAGACTGTTGAGAGCAAAGGAAGCCTGAAGATGGGAACACTCATATTTTATCCAACGAAGGATTGCTATTTAGAATATACAAAGAACTCAGAAAACTAAATAGCTAAATCAAATAACCCAGATAAAAAGTGGACTGCAGAAACTGAGCAGAGAGGTTTTGGAAGTAATATAAGTGAAAATAGCTAAGAAATAGTATAAATTGTTCACCATACTTATACATCAGAAAAGTGGAAATTAAAACAACTTTGAGATTTAATCTTACCCTATTTAGAATGGCTGTTTAAGAAAACAAAAGGCAACAAATGGAGAATAGGAAACACACGCCTCCTGTGCAATCACTAGTAAAATTGGTGTAGTAGTTTCTCAGAAAGCTAGGAATTATCATATGACCCCATTATACCAATACTGGGACTTTACTTCCTACTGTAGAGACATATGCTCATCTAAGTTCATCACTGTTCTATTTACAATAGCTAGGTAGTGAAACAGCCTATGTGTTCATCAGCTGAGGAATAGATAATGAACGTGTGTGTGTGTGTGTGTGTGTGTGTGTGTGTGTGTGTGTGTATTAGATTTTTTTCAGTGGTAATGAAGAATGAAATTATCAAATTTGTGGGGAAATGGATAGAACTGGAAAACACTATAGTGAGTGATGCAACCCAGACCCAGAAAGACAAGCATTACATTTAAAAATCAGGGAAGTGTGGGACAGGCTGGCATGACAATCCAAACTCACTAAGTAGCTATCAGATTCTATCCTGAAGGTATTTTACTCATTATCTTTCATGTTCATTAAAACAATATAAGGAGTAATGAATATTTTATGCAATGTACCCAACTAGGAAAATTAGCCGTAGTGGTACTGAGATGTAAATTTATGTGCTTCCCACCCCCTCCCCCAAAAATACTTAGTAGCAATTTAAGCAAGTAAAATTTTGCTAAGGTGGTGTTTATCTTTGTGGTCCATTTTCGGGTAAATTAGTTTTATTATTTATTTTCTCTGTCTGTGTGAATGCTTGCATATATGTGTGTGTACCATATGCATGTCTGGTGCTCTCAGAGGCTGAAAGACAGAGCACAAATCCCCTAGAACTGGAGTTACAGGAGGTCATGAGCCCCCCGTTGTGGGCGCTGGAAACCAAATTCAGATGCTCTGAGAGAACAGCGAGTGCTCTTAACTGCTGAGCCACCTCTTCTGCCCTAGGTGGACTTGTTTTAAGTGTGAATAACAGAGTCAGTTAAGCTGAAGCAGGTCTGTAATCTGAACACTTAGGATATTAATACAGGAGGATCATGAGTTGGAGTCTATTCTGGGTTACATGGGGACTTGATGTCAGTCATAGGCTGCATTGTAAAAGCCATTCGCAAAAAACAAAGTGAACAAGAACTTCTGAGAGTTGTGTCTGAAGCTAGGGATGAAGTGTGTACTTAACACTTTGAAATGGGAAACATTGCAATGGAAAGAACCAAGTCCTTCATGTCTCGCTTTTAACTGGAGCTGATCTGATCACTAATTTCTCAAATGACAGGATCCAGGAGTCCTCTTAAAACTTCCCATTAACTACACAAGCCAGGGCAGTAATAAATAAATAAATCAGGCTAAGTTTCTGTTCCACAGGTGACCTATCACTTTGTTTGGCTATCTTCAGTGACACTATACAGAGTCACTTATATTTAATTCTGTAAAAGCTTATGGTGTGATTTAATCCTTTGGAAGCGTTATGAAGTTGAGAAGTGTCCTTTGGATGGAATAACTTAAAGTTGAAATTTATGATTATGGAACATTGAACTATTAAAACAAAATCAATGCATGGCAAAATAGTAAGTATTTTGTTTAAGGTAAAAACTGACAAAACACTTGAACTTGGATAAAGAGCACTCACTGGGAGAAAGACTGGCATATGAAATGGGTTGTGTCCCAGAGGACGGCCTTTCTACTACTTGAAGTATAGAGACAATGAACGAAAAGCTTGAAGAGTGCAGTTGGGTAACTGCTGCTATCAGATCCTTGTGCGCTACAGAGTAAAGAGCTCCGGGCACAACTAAGTATAAATAGATGGAACAGAAAGGAACGTTTTCAGCTGGCTTGGTGGCTCACGCCTTCAGTCTCATCACTTGGAAGGCTAAGGCAGGAGGAATGCTGTGGCTTTGTTTAAGGCCAGCCTTGACTACAGTAACTCAAAAAGAAATAAAACAAATTGAAATAAAAATGTTTTTTTTTCAAATCTTTGGGTAAGAACTTAGAACACTGGAGAAAGAAAGGAATTACAAGCGTGGTAGCGAAGAACTAGAGGGTGATTCTGTGTGTTCTGATTTATATATTTTCAATTTATCTGGAGATGTCCACATTGTAGTAAACTTGATAGTTGATTATTTATAAATTCAAGGCCATACCTCTTGAGAGTGAGAAGTTATGGTTTCTGAAACTCTTAGTGTAGAAACATTGCTGAGGACAAGACTGTGCATGACATTTTGAGGGATGGAAAGGGGGAAGAAGGTGACCAGGGTAGACCCTGGACAATATTTACTTTGGGAAACTAAAAAGTAGTCCACAGGGGCTGGAGACGTGGCTCCATTCAGAAGAGCCTGTACTACTTCTGCCAAGGACCCAAGTTCAGTTCCCAGCCCTGACACTGAGCAGTTTGCAGCCCTCTCCAACTTCAGCTCCAGGTAGTCTGATAGATGCCTTCTTCTGCAGGCACCTGCACACACATGGCACACACACACTTGACATGCATGCATGCATACACACATAAACAATAAGTAAAAATGGTAGAAGAAGGAACATTAAATGCATGAACAATAGAAGGACCATTGAAGATGGAGGAAAGGCTGCATGTTCTGGGAGGTGAGAGCACTGCGAAGACAGAAAGTTATTAAAGATAATTTAAAATAATATAGAGAGGCAACATTAAAGAGGGCTCAGGTGATTCCATTTTAATTTCAATCTTAAATTTAGCAATGGACAACATCTTCTATGGTCATTAAATGGTACCAGAATGAGCTGTTTTTTCCAACAGACTTAATGGAAAAAAGAGAATAGTGAAATTCTAAAACATAAAATAATTTTGTTTGCAAAAATCATAGCTCTTTTTGTATGTTCACTCAAGGATAAAACAAACAAACAAAAGCCCGACTTTGTTGAAGAAGAAAGAGGTGTGTCTCAGATCGATTACAGAGAAAGATAGAGCCCAGTGCCTATGGTGTAAAGTGAGGTGGGTAATGGCAAGATCCAGTCTTCTGACATGGAGGATGACTTACCCTCTTCTAAATGCCACAGAAACACCTAGAGATGCCTGCAGAGAAAGCCCAGCTTATTGCTATTATTTTTTAAAACTTAGTTTTCTTTTATGTAGTTTTAATTTTTTTTTATGTTTTTTGAAAGGAGACAGAAACAAGAGGGAAGAGAATGAAGATGAAGATACCAGAGACAATTTCAGAAAGGGAAGCTTGGTAACAGATGGAGACTGGAGAGACCAGATGGCCTCTGCCTGGGCAATGAGCAAGAAAGAAGGTCACCTGTTCAGAGGGAAGATGGTACAGTTGAGAATGGAGCGTCAGAAATGGAGAAACCATGTCAGGACATTTCATTTTCTTGTGAGAAAATGGATTCAAAGTTCAGAAATGCTGAAGAGGTGTAAGCAACATGATGTCTAAGGAGAGGAAATAGTTTAACAGGCTGAGCAGCAACTGGCCTCCGAGATTCTCAGGGTGGATCTGCAGCCTACATTGTGGGTCACTAGCCCAGTCTGGAGTCTGAGAGTGGCTTAAGGCTCCTGTCAAGAGTCTAGTGTTAGAAGGACATTTTGGAGTGGCTGTCATGACCTGGAGAACCCCAAGAAGACAAATGATGTGGTGAAGAGCAGAGCTAACTGAGGTGTGGATGCAGGAGTCATGGAATGGTGAACCTAGATGCAGGATGTGGGAAAGAATAGGGAAGTTAGAAAATGCTGGTGGCTTTGTTTTCTCCTGCTCTCTTTAAAGAAGCTACCCTGAAACTCTTTCTTTCCAGATAATGATTGAGAAGCCAGGTGCCACAGCAGTAAAATCTTGGATATTTTTGGAATTTTGCTTATTAACATTTATTTTGATGGAGCATGTAAAAGGTCTACAATTTGGTTTAGAGGGTTGTAGGTCTGGAAAAGCTGTAGCAGTTGTTGATACATAGCACACTGTGCTATTGGTCTTTAATTTACTCACATATGTATATGAAACTTGAGCTGTCCATTTTGGAAAAGAAGTTCACTGTGTTGAGTTGATATCACATAGCAATTAACAACCACACTGGGTGAGAAACATTAAAATGATTTCCTCCATAAATATAGATGGGTAACACTCTAGATTAAACATTTAATGTCTGATTAACAGGCATTTGACTACAGAAACCAATACAGTAGTAACAACATGGTGAAACTATAGTCATGGTGGTAGGAGAAGAATTAAGATACAGAGTGTTGAAGTGAATTCCGTCTCAGAAAGAAATGAACCCAAAGTGGTCAGAGAAGGAAGTGAGCACAGAGAATTGAAATGACTAAGAACATTTGCAAACTGCTATGATTTGGGTCATCAATAAATGTTCTCAAATTATTGTCCTGATGGAGAATTGAGAAAGAAAAATGTAACATGGCAATAGAAACTCTTAGTAGAAAGAGGAGGGCAGCACTTTTGGTGAGAGTTCCGAGGCTGTGGAGAGGCCTTCGAAGACAAAGAACATGAAGTTTGAGAGCAAAGATCTCATGTGAAATTTCAGAATGAAAAACAGGGCCTTGAAGAGTCTGTATGAAGTCCATGACTTTGCCACAAGTTTGTAACATTCTACAGATGAACATGATCGGATTTTACATGGAATTTAACAAACCCAGTTGTGGATGGAATGAGTAGAATGTTGGTTATTAGAGAATAAAGGGGAATGGAGAGATATTAGTCAGAGTACAGTTTCACTCCACAGGGGAAAGTTTGTGACATCTGTCACACTGCATGGTAAATAATCATACCATAGTCACATGTGTGTATGTTAATGTATTATAATATATATATAATATATATGTGTGTGTTATATGTGTGTATTCACACATAGCTGAAGTATGCTTAAATACTTGTACAATAAAATATTTACAAGGTGATAAGTATTAATTAGCTTGAATACATCATTTAATAATATATATATCACATTTTAATGTACCCCCAATTATGTTCAATGTTTATTTATTAATTCAAAATAATTTTAAAAAAGAATAAAAGAATAGGGGACTTGAAATTTGCAATTAATATTAGATCCAAAATTAAAAGTTTTGCAGAAGGTCACAGTGAGTTAAGCTAACATATTCATGCCAAAGTTACAACTAGGAGTCATCAAATTATACAAGATGGTGCTTTAATGTGTGAGCATTGGGGCCATTCTTGGAACACAAACCCCACACTGAGAACACCTTTCTTGGATTATAGTCCCTCTCCTGCCCACATGATGCTCTTCATCCAGTTTTATGTCTTCCCCACTGGAAGTCCAGACAACACCATTGTCTCATTCTAATGGAGACCAAACTGCAGAGAAAACCAAGGAGGTGGTCGCCAGCAAGGCTTTGTTCCTACAGGCTAAACTGAGTGTCTTTCAGTAAGGCTCTCTGGCTATTCCCCTGCCATCCACCAGTTTTAGCCCACACTAGATCCCTCTTATCATCCCCTAGGCCACTTGTTTATCTACCCCACTGTGGTGATTACAATCGTTTAGGTAATTCATTACCTTTTGAAGGGCCAGAGCCCAACCCCAGGGAACCTGTATTCACCATGGGCACAGTCATGTAACAGTCTCCACCCATAGAGGGACATGAGCTGACACAGAAACACTTTGCTTCTGTACTCCTGGTTCAAACAGGGCTGGCCTTTCCATCAGGAACAGTAGGCACAAGACCCACAGTTTGAAATTATTATTATTTTTTGAATCACAGTGAAAAGATTGATGTAATAATGGGTATAACATAACAAATACAACCTGAATTTATGTTATTTTCATATCAATGAGGTCATAAAATGCAATTCAATTTTTTTATTTATTTATTTATTTTCTGAAGGAAGAGCCCATGTAGACACAAAAACCAAGAGTCTTCCAAAATTCAAAAGCAGCCTCAGATGTAACCCTAAGGCCTTTCTTTTCATTTTCGCTGATTCTTTTTGTTTTAATTACAGAATGATCTCAACTATGAGAAAGAAAAGGGAGCTGGGAGATGACTCAGTGGGCACAGTGTTTGAGCCTAAGGACCAGAATTTCTGGTCTCCAAAACCTATATAAAGCAAGAAGCAGCAGCAGGTCTCTGTCATGCCTAGCTGTTACAGAGAGGTGGGAGGCAGACACAGGAAGTCCACAGAACCCCCTGGGAAAACCAACCTGGTGTACACCAGGGAACAAGAGACCCAGTCCCAGACACAGTAGAAGGTGAGACCCGTCACCCAAGGTTGTTGGCTGACTACTGCAAGTACCCTGCAGCAGCCATGTGCCTGCATATCCACAGACATGCACATGCACACAGGTCACACATACACACACAAGATGGGGTGACAGGAAACAGAAATGTGAGGAGATGCAAAAACACAAAGCTGAAATCTATGGTGACACAGCTAAAGGAGTGTCTCAGACCAAAACACACATGGCCACTTTTGTGAATTTGTCCAGTTCTGGAAGTTTCTCTTGCAATCTGAGAAATTGTTCTAAGAGATGCCAGGACACCAAAATGATAATGAAGAGTAGTCAGGCCTGTGGCTCCACAAACAACACAAAGCCCCACCCCAGAAGCACCCACCACTGCCATCTGGTTTTGTTGTTGTTGTTGTTGTTGTTTTAATGTTTGATGTTTTCTTTCTTTTTGTTTTTTGCTCTCACTATCTCTGTCTCCCAGGCTGCCAAGTTTTGTTAGAGATATTTTTGAAAACATGCTGATTGGCTCTGCCACAAATTCATGTTCTCTAACCCTTCTCTGTGGCTCAGCAATCCTTCTTTTCATCTCTCGTTAGCTCTGTTTACTCCTCCTCCCTGGCTTGGCATCCAGTGGAATGAGAAACAGGTTGGTTTCTCAATCACTCAGCAAGTCTCTGGTGATGACCTACTGCGATCCCAGGTCCTGTTGGAGATTTTGACCTCAAGATACTTCATAGCATTATGAGATAAACAATTTGAGTCACCCTCCCTCCATACATACATACACCTACTGTGTGCTAATCATGGCAGTAAATGCCAAAGAAGTGAAAAGAAGAATTTGACATGGATTCTACTCGCCCTGAAGAATTTGATTCACAAATATTATGTAAATGGATAACTGCAATCCGATGTCACCTCTCTTTAATTGGGGGTTTGAGGACTGGTGCTAAATTCACCCCAGGGGAGCCTGGAGCTGTCGGAAAGCATAGTTCTGGCTTCCACCCCTTGCTCCTAATCTGGAACCCCTCCCATCTGCAGGCATTTCTACATTAAAACCAAAGTGAATATGAGATTATTTAAATGATTAAAACCCTTGGCCCAAGCAGCTAGCCAGAACATGTTGTTCCTTAGTTAGGAGCTGTCAGAGCCACTTAGAAATAAAGCTGAACGAAGTGTTAAGCAAACATACAACAGAGCAGAAGGGGTGGTTCAAATGTCGCCAGGTAACCCAAATCCTCAGTGGGTCTGGGAAGTGCACATCTGCAACCACCATGCTGATTAGCTTTTTAATCTTGCCCCAGCAAGGATGGAAACTTTTCCTGTTGCTAAAGGACACAAGGAAACCATTACTTCTTTGTAAAGACAAATATCCATTTCAGTGAGTAATTTAAAGCACACACTGTAGTGAACACGTGTGGGTGTTTGGCAGAGAGCCGGAAGTACTAATAAAATAACTTCTCTTTAGCCGGGCTTTTCCAGCCGAAAGATAGAATTAATGGTGTCTCCTTTCGGGTATTTACCAAATTATAGATGCTTACTGTTGATCAACTGTTAGAAATAAAAAAGTGTTACATCCATACAATGAAGGCAGGAGGAACACAGAAATCCATCACCATTTTCTGTTCTGGCTTAGACTGTCATCAGGATTTAATGAACATGCTTGATGTCAGCCTAGCTAATGACTCTGTCTTTCATTATTTAGATATGTCTATACCTGAAAGTCCTGAGATTCTCTCAGGTGTACACATTTGACTCTGACACTCTTTCATCCTTTAGGATTTGACTATCTATTCTAGCAAAAATAAAATGCATTTACATCCTCGAAAGTTGTATTTTATGACATGTGTGTGAGCCTGAGAGAAGATGAGCTTTGTAACACTGGAACATTAAGAGTCTCCTCCTGGATCCCATTCGTCTTGCCACACTTGGCGTTGTGCTGGGCACAAGGAAGATCATTTAGTATTAACACATGGAGTGAGTGCAGTGGCCGGCTGCTGGGAGGGAAAATCCTCTGTCCTCCATGGCACAGTACCTTAATGGAGCTTACTATTTCTCTCACCTACAGATTAATATGACAAGGGCCAATAAAATGAGATTTAAGTATTGAAGCCAGGAGAAAGGGAAGACAAATCAGAGGGTTTCATTTCTTGATAAAAATGGAGCCCCCGGCATCATGCCTGGTTCCTAGTAGATGTTCTTCAAATACAGGTTAGATGACTGAGTGGGAATTCCCAAAGCAGAGGACGGTGGCTCTTGAAGACCATATATTTGGGTCTTCACTGGAAAGTGTGAGACTTCAACCAATTTTTCTCCTGGAACATTGGCCTTTTATAGTGTATGCAAGTTCACAAATGAATATAAGAATAATTGGTTTCATTGGATTTTGTCCAGTGAGGAATGTGTGTGTGTGTGTGTGTGTGTGTGTGTGTGTGTGTGTGTGTGTGTATTCAGTCCTCTTTTTTTTCTTTTTGTTTAACCCAACTACATGCAGCTGATGAGAAGACCTTATAACACATATTTCTGTGGAAATGCAAACATGTGTAAAATGTGTTTTGACCAAATCTACCCCCCATTTCCTACTCCAGCTCCCTCTGGTACCTCAGTTTCCCTCTTCCTACTTACTGACCCCTGTATTGTTTTATTTAACCCAACTTCACCCCTGTGAGAAGACCATTTGATGGCTTTTGTACCAATGTCCGTCAACCTCATATCCTTAGGAATCATTCGGGAAGACTTCATACTACTTTTATAATTAACAAAAGTAGTTCCTCAAACTTCCACCCCCAGCCTTCCACCTAGTGCAGTGGACTGTCTTGTGTTTCAGGCTAATAACTCATCTCCTTCCTGTGACCTTCGGCCATTAGATGTCTAAAGCCTATGATTACTCCACCTTGGCAGTGGCTTCAAGAAATGATCCACATGTTTAATCCACTCAGATGGTTAGATTCTTCTGTGGGTTTAATTATTTCTTTGTTTTTTTTTTTTGTTTTTGTTTTTGTTTTTCGAGACAGGGTTTCTCTGCGTAGCTTTGCACCTTTCCTGGAGCTCACTTGGTAGCCCAGGTTGGCCTCGAACTCACAGAGATCCGCCTGTCTCTGCCTCCCGAGTGCTGGGATTAAAGGCGTGCGCCACCACCGCCCGGCAATTATTTCTTTGTTCTTGCCTGAAGTTCCTCTCATTGCTCTTCTGTTCGTTCCCTCTGGAAAAGGTGGTTTAAATGACCCTTCATGCTAGGCAGAATTGTAAGGAAGCAGATGTTTTCTTGGTGTCGCCATGATACAATTTCATTGCTCTGCAGCTCTTAGGGCACCACATACCAGGTGCATTATTCCCC